>NC_092861.1:137964100-137976193 GCF_032062135.1 Pyxicephalus adspersus
ACACATATACACACACACACAGTAAAGTGTGGTATTTTCTGCAGCTGCAACTATTTTACTTTACAATTTTCTAGTCATATCACGTTTAGCTTTCATGGCCATTTAATCAACTTTAGGCCACAGTTTTCCAACCAAGATCTGTTACCATAAACAAAAAAAAGTCAAAATAACAAAAACAAAAAAAAAACAAACAAAAAAAAAAATCACAAACAGGATTAAAATTGTATGAGCAAACAAGGCCTATCGAGAGAATATACAAGCTGTAGAAGGCGTGGTATGACCTCAGGAGGTTCCCATGCACTTCCTGTCAGGTTTCAAGGTCAGAGAACACAAGGGAGGGGTAATATAAAAAAAACACTCTAAGTTTCTATTTCTATTAAGTTTATATTAATATAAAAAACATTAAGTTTCCTGAACACGCGCCAAGGGGTGCCTATAAAAATATATTTTATTTATTTCCTGTTCCATCTCACACAAAAAGTGATGCTTTTGTGAAGTATTACAACAGCACGCATCTCTAATAAATCCTTGTTTTTCAATCAGGGTTATGTGGAACCCAAGAGAACCTCCAGAGGTTGCTAGGGGTTCCTTGAGCAATTTTCTGCTAAAAAAAAAAATCATCTTGTCCTGTAAATGACTAATCTGTAAGGGTGACATTGTCCCTATTGACAACCAGGTTATATATGTGAGCTGTGTATATAGTCATAGCAGGGGTTCTGCAAAACCTAAAAGTTATTTCCAGTTCCCCAATGATGAAAAGGTTAAGAAAGTGTGCTGTAAATGGATCAATGTAGGCACCACATGTAAAATTAAAGTTTTTTTTTAATATAAGATTTATAGATTTTAAGCAAAGGTTTACCCTTAAGATCCCCCTTTAGTATTATATAGACCATATTAAATCTTCTGAAGTGTAACCTAGTGGAATGTCTACACGGTGTCCTCATATTTCGGAGACACCAGATGATAAACTGTGTCTGGGTTAATTGCAGTAAACGAAGTGCTTAATTTACATGAACCCTGGTGAAAGCGCCAGAACTCCGGCCATCAAACACTGGCTGACAGTCTTCTGGCACCGAGCACTTTTCACGGAACGTTTACAAAAGCAGACACTGTTAGAGCAAAGGCAAATTCACCCCAGAGTACTTTTTCTGGGATAAATGCATCCAGCAAGCACATTTTACTTTAATAAAAATTGTTCAAAGTCACAATGTGCAGTGCTGGGTTTGTAAAAAAATGTTTTTAGTCATTTTCTCCATTGTGGTCTAAGCCATGCAACCACTTTCCCTACCCTCTTTGTATGGCTATTTGGTTATTGCATTTTCTGGACAGTTAGCCTATACTTAGACTAGCAGTAGGGTTGCCGTTCGGTTACTGCTGCCTCATGCCAGTGAACTGCTGCCTCAGGGGAGAACTTATGTAGTCTATAGAAAACAAGGAATGGGTTTGTGTGCAGTTCAGTCGCCCTCACAGCCACTCGATAAGAACCAGAGGTAGGTGGTAGAGTGACTGGAAAAGGTGCCAGCCACTGGGAGCTGCATGGGATTACTGGATTCCATTGCAGGTCTGAACCTGCTTCTAATAAAACAGACGTCAGGGTTTTTTAGGCATTCAGACCAGGGCTAATGAGGGTACTCGTCTACCCAGACAAACTACTTCTGCTGAGTTTTCACACAAGAGTGATGAGCAAGGTTTAGCAATAAAACATATAAGTGTGTAAGACAAAACTTTAGTGTCACAGAATGTGCCTCGAAAAAGTCTGCATGTTGGGTAATAGTAATGACCATCTTCATTTGAAACCTCCACAGCAGATAAACGCTATTAAAGTGGAACTCGATCCTATCAAGGTGACGGGAAGAAATCTATAGGGGGAGGCACTTTGTTTTGCAAGAATAGGAGTACCACACACACACAGGTCCCTCTTGGCAAGCAATGAACATAAAGTTCAGAGAGACCGCTCATAATATTTTGTAAAGAGTGGTGAAAGTTTGGACCCGTGTGTCCTCTATAGTGAGATTCACCTTTATTTGTAAATCTGTTCATTAAAAAATAGAGGGGGGGGGGGTGGGGGGGGGGGGGGGGGGATTTAGAGTTTCATTACATCAAGGAAAAAAGGAAATTAACCTAAACGACATTTAGTAAGAAAGTTCTCCTGTCATTTTTGGTAATACTCATTTGCTATTACATCTTCAATACAAAAGTGTATAGAACTCCCAAACCCCCAAATGTATGATTAGGGGGTTTTAAATTATACTGGCTACATTATAAAAGACTTGGCACTCAGGTTGGTCCAATAGCTTTAAAACACCATGCCTCTGACCAGCTGTGACTTTGTAGTCTGTATGTTTGTTCCAGGACTTGAGGACACATCACTTTGCTTTGTGCTTTCTTGTAAGTTTACTTTTTTTTGCAAAACCAATACACCTGGTTGCAAAAACCCTGTAAAGTGTCACCATAATGATACAGCATTAAATAGCAGCACCATTTCAAAATAAATCTTTGCTATAGTGCCAGGGAGTATATAACAGCCATGTTTTCATATTCCTTTTTGGTCCATTCTGGAAAAGAATAAGACGTTTAAGGGGGAAATGATCGTCCTGTATAAATATATATATGGTACATATAGGGGACTCTTTCCAACTATTCACTTTAAGATTGTTACAAAGAACTCTGCGTCTGGAGGAAAAGAAGTTTAAGCTCCGGATAAGGAAGGGATTCTTCACTGTAAGGTCTGTGAAAATGTGGAATCGGCTCCCTCAGGAAGTAGTTTCAGCAACTACTATAGATCGCTTTAAGAAAAAGCTGGATGATTTCTGGAAGCACAGAATATAACTGGGTATTAAAGCTTTAATGTAAAGATAACAGATTGTTGATTCCAGGGAACATCCCATTGCCTCAAGGAATCCAGAAGGAATTTTTTTCCCTCTGTTGGAGCAAATTGTGCCAGGTTTTTTTTTTTTTTGCCTTTCTCTAGTTCAACAATGTCCATAGGGTTTTAAATCTGGGATATGTTTAATTCTCTAGGGGTTGAACTTGATGGGCATGTCTTTTTTTTCAACCAGACTTATTAGGTAATTATAAGATGTAAATGGGCCATTACGATGTTAGACTGGTCAAAGCAAAGCCCTGAATTCGCTGACTATTTTGTTGCACTGCTGACACTCCTGAATAAGTTCTAATTTAAAAAAGACCCCAATCTCAAACCGAAGTGGAGCTGCATTATTTTGTTTGGGCGAGGTGAAGAGAAAAAAAAAGCAAACACATCTAGAAGTACCAGTTATAGCAAGGCCTGCAAAGGAATTTACAAAATCCTATAGCGGTGAACTAAATTTAGTTCTCTTTTTAGTTTACTTTTTTCTCAACAAAAATATGTCAATTACATATCAATGTATTGATTTTATTCTGTTTTTGAGCAAACACACTTACCAAAATTAGTAACCCATAAAAAGGCAATAAATCATCCAAAGTGTCATCCAGAGCTACACATATTAATACTATGTTGTTCTTTGCTTGTACACAATTTATAGTAACTTCTGTTTTTGTAACTTTAAATAAACATTTTCCTAGATATTCATCTTTTGGTACATAATGCTTCCTGTAAATTTTCATTTGGGTGGTGACAGCATGAGAATATTTTCTTCATGAACTAGTACTTTGTAGAATTAAAATGCATGAGGGATGACAAAGTAAAAACTAAACTTGTGGTAACAAATAGAGATTTTTATTAGGACGTCCTTCTGAAATAAAAATGCCATTTACCTGACCCTGTTGCAAGTCGACGAATATGCACATAGGGATGACAAGTTATATTTGCAGAAGAGTCCTTGGGGGTCAAGGACTCAAAAGGGGGGGGAAAAAAAAAAAAAAAGAAAAGGAAAAAAAAAAAAAAAAAGCCATGCACCTCAACTAACATTTCAATATGAGATTCATAAGGACAACTTTTCTTTTCACCTATGACTTACCTTTAATAATTCCTGGCCAGGAGTTAGCACAAGGCAGGGACAGAAGAGGATACTTTGTTTATCAAGGCTCAACACTTTTTGCCATAAAAAAACTCCAGTCTATATAAGAGTCCTAAACAGGGCATTGCTATACATGCATTACTACATGATGAAAGCATGCATCTGGTACAAACAACCTGTTTTCTACAGGGCAAGCGATACAGCTGGCCACAAAAAAAGCTCAGTGAAAAAAAATTGAAGCAGTGACAACAAATGTCACAATCTAACAGGGATGTATTTGGCAGCTGATCAAGTTTCCATCAAAACATTGCATTACCTTTTAACATCAAATTGCATTATACACATGTCTGCTAAACACAGGTGGGTGGAAAATCCTTACTCAACTTTATGCAAACTGACATTTGTAAAATGAGAAAATCTGCACCATGGTGACAGCATAGGGAGGACCCCCAGGTGCCTGAATACAGGTAGTACCCAAGTTAAGGACATGCGACATACGGCTCCTAGATATGAACGGGCTTCCCTGCTTGCTGGATAGGGAGGAGGTTTGCATTACATGCAGAAGAAAAAGTAAATAGCCTCCAGTACACCTTTAAAGTGAAATCTAAACAGAACCTAGGATTCAATTGTCAGCCATAAAACTTATTTTGAAAAGGATAACAATGCTCTCAGTTATGCAATAACAGAGCATCCTACGGAAATAAAAACGCTCCTAAAATAGAACAAGAAAGATCACGAAATAGAAGCTTCAAGCATGAGTTTACGTTTACAATGGCAACGTGCCATGCATTACATTTGCAGAAGCCAATTGTGTATTTTCTGCAGTGAAAACAGTAACTGGCTGCTATGAACATGGAGGAAAGTTGCTAGGGGTAAAGTAAGTGTTCCATAAAGATAAGTGCAATGGTATACTATACAATACCACACAATTCCTTAAATAAGGAATGGCAGCCATCTCTGGAATGTCTTTGGAACTGTTCACATAACATAGGAAAGATGCCCAAGAATGGCAACGGATGTCTGCACAAACAAAACATTACATAATCCAGTGTTCTTCCCAGACCCTTTTAGCTGGATGCACCACCTGGCTCTTTTCTGGAACCACCCGGATATTTCCTGGATGGTTACTGAAGAGTTGGGTCACAATACAGGGGCTGCCACCCGCCTACAAATTCTTCCCTCTGGGCTTAAAAAATGCCAGGGTTGAACACTAATAGGTTCAGTCATGAAGCATTTAAGGCTTCATACAGATATTAGATCAATGTCTCCAGAAACAATCATTCCTGATTTTTTTCAAGTGACTGAGAATAAATGAGCGCTGTTGAGCAAGTTAGTTGTTAGATACACCAGACCAAAGCTGTGAACACGAGATTTTTTCACCTGTGACAATCACATAGCATGAGTATATAACCTTCGAGTAAGCTGGCTAGTTTGCTGTCCCAGTGCCTGTAAAAATTTAAATCATTACAATGATCAAGGAATGTAGAGGTAAAACATGTTTGCTAGTTTTGGATAGACTGGGGACAGATTGGAACTTCTGTCAGGCTTTTCCTCCCCATTACAGAATTTCTCTTCACTTCCTGCTCACATTTTTTTAGACAGGTAATAAGAGTAACTGCAATTAAAATAATAAAAAAAAAAAACTTATTTATTGAAGTAGAAGACTAGAATTCTTTTCCACTTTTCCTGTCTGCTCTTATTTTACAGGAAGTGTGGGGAAATCTCCCTAACAGAGCCCTGGATAGTGCAAAAACCTAAACCCAACATCCTCCAAGAGAAGGACTTCATTTTTATCAATCCAGGGGTTGCAGAACCTCATGGAAGACTTGGAATATACAAATCTTACTCAGCAAGTTAGAAAAGCCAAAGGAACATTCAATAACTGCTGTTACCAGAAAATTGACATTGATGAAGAAATTAAGGTAGGTCCAAATTAAACTGTAAATAATTAAATGTTCTTTTTTACTAGACATTTGCAGATCCAGCTAAATAATTCCGATTGATCCTAATAGAAACACAATGAGCTATAACTTCTGTGCTCTATGCCATTGCATGTTACCAGTCATATCTGACCTACAGAAAACCATCCCCCTATTATTAGGAAATGTTCTGTAGTCCTAATACTTCCCATCACAAACGCGCTGAATGCTTTTTGCACAAAAAGAATGCAAAGTAAAGACTATTATAAGGATGGAATGGCTGAATAGAAACTAGGGGCAGCCCAGTGGCTCAGAGGTCAGCACGCTGCCCTTTGCAGCTCTAGTTCCCAGGTTTGAATCTCGGCCAGGACACTATCTGCATGGAGTTTGCAGGTTCTCTGTATGTCTGTGTGGGTTTTTTCCAGGTACTCTGGTTATCTCCCTCAATCGAAAAATTAGCAGTTAGGTTAATTGGCTTCCACCCCAAACTTTACCTTAAGACTGTATTAAAGACATATGATTATGGTACCCTGTTTCCCCGATGATAAGACACTGTCTTATTTTTTTTTGAAGGCCAAAATATGCTCTAGGGCTTATTTTCAGGGGGATGCCTTATTTACCCATGAAGAAGACTACAGTACACAGTTATTGTTCATCACACACGGAGTCACCCACCGCACCACGCGATTCTGGTAAGTAATCGGTGGGTGGCTTATTTGCGGGGGGGCTTATTTTTCATTTTTACCTAAAAAGGGGGGGCTGTCTTATTTGATGGCCCTGCCTTATCATCGGGGAAACACGGTAGGGACATTAGATTGTGAGCCCCTTTGAGGGACTGCTAGTGATATGACTATGGACTTTGTACAGCACTGCTTAATATGTTGGCGTTATAGAAATACTGTGTAATAATATAATTTTTATGCTAGACATTCCTTAGACCTTTAAATCTGATTCTACAATCACTGTAAGTATTACCTAAATTTGTTGGTGGGGGGGGGGAGGTGGGTATGCATTAAAACTGAATAGAAAATGGGAACAATTTTTCCTATTGGGTAAAAACATCTTTAAAAAGGACTAAACGGAAGTGAGCCAATTTTATCCACATGATTAAACAACTTCACATGCATCATAAGAGCTTATGTGGAGAGAATAGAATGTGAGCTGATGGTAGGGTGATTGGAGTACAAGATGAAGGAGCAAATTCATGGTTTCCCAGCGTATTCAGGAACCTTGAGTATAGGTAGTCCCCGAGTTAAGGACATACGACATACAGGCATCTCCTAAATACAAACAGGGCTTCCCTGCTCACTCCTGTGCAGGACAGAGGCTTATTAGGGGGGAGGGAAGCAGTTTCCATGACTTGCAGAAAAAAACTTTTGCAAAACACAGCTGAGGTTGTGGCTGATCTTAGGAGGGTGAGCTCTTCTGCTACATCTTGTAACTCTTTAATGACCAAGGCAAACTCTTTTTGCATATTAAAGCACAGCTTGCTTCAGAAGTTAATGAATGTCTAGGTTCCATAATTAAGTATTTAAATAAGTTTTTATTTTTTTGCTTTTAATAACTTATAATAAGGATTTTTTACACTAACTGACACCATGCTGCTTACGATGTTGAGACAAACATCTGTCCAAATTGCATTTATAAAAATAATGTATCTGTTTCGGCCTACATACAAATTCCAACTTAAGAACAAATCTACAGTCCCTATCTCGTATATAACCCGAAGATTACCTGTATTTGCCCTGTGCATGCTCATTATTATTAAATTATAATATTACAGAGATGAGATGAAAAAGAAGCCAGAGGGAGCAAATCATGCCAAGTAGGAGAGCAGAGAAGCTCCATGGTGGCTGAAAAACACACTAAAGGTAATGTGTAAAGATTCTTAGCATCTTTATTAAAAGGTATAATTAAGTTGTGTTAACTGATTAAGACATGTAAATACTAAATTACATACTTTGTATTTTGTCAGGTTGAGTTTATCTTTTTCTCAGGTTACAGGTGGAGCTGACAAATATGGACTCGACAGAGATTTATCTATAGTATGACATTGACAAAGATTTTAACAAGATAAATGCTGCACCAAGGTCAGATTTTTCTAAATTTGCCATCTTTTTAGCTTACCTATAGAGGCTTGGGAATGCTTAAAAAAAATAATTAAAGTAGGCCTGAAATTGTTAAGACAAGGTCCACCACTAACTTGATATAAGAGGAAAGCAGTAACAGTAGTTGAGATATTGGGGGCCTTAGAGAAACAAAGTGGTAACTTTTGGAAGGGAGGAAAGGGACACTATAAGGCTATAAGAGAAATACTGATCAGCGATAAACCCAGAATTTTTTTTAAGCTGAGTGGAAGATATTGTAGGGGGGTGGCAGCCCCTTATATTGTGATCCAACTCAGTGTTCTCCCCAGGCCCTTTTAGCTGGGTGCACCACCCGGCACTTTTCAGCACCCACCTGGCTGTTTTTGGGTGGTTACTAAAGAGTTTGGTCACAATACAGGGGCTGCCACCCACCTGCAATTTCTTCCCACCCGGCTTAAATAAATTTCTGGGTTGAGCACTGCAATTTATTTTATTAGCAACCACCAAAAAAAGCGCCTGGTGGTGAGCCCAGCTAAAAGGGGCTGGGGACAACACTGCTGATATTTTAAACAAATATCAAAGAGCAGTGACAGATAAACAGAATTAGCACAAAGGAATCAGAGAATGCAAACTGGAGAAGACAGCTAAAAGTCACTAAGATCCCAATGGCAATTATGCAACCCAAACCAATGAAGTGTTGACAGACAGGGCCGGTGTGTTGAAGTTGTACTTGGGTTCTATTTAAAACAGCGATGCAACGCACCATGAGCTGCAGTAACATGCAATTCTACAATGTGTAGCCAGCATGTTATTCTGGGCTTGGGGAAGCAGAGTGGAGGGAGGACAGGCCTTTGCAAGCCGCAACAAAAAAACTCCTAAAAGCCTAAAAGTATTGCTTTCAGTCACATTTCTGTGAGTTGAAGCCACTTGTAAAATCAAAATCCCTTGGACAAGCAATGCAATGCTTTATAAAATAGAACCAATTTAGGCCTAAGGAGGCAGAAGTGGTGGCAAGCTGCCCTGGAACCTGCAAGTAGCATATGGGGGGTGGGGGTTGCAACAATGCTGCAACCTCCTACAACCTAACAAAGGGCCACTACTGACCCTTTCAGTCCAATGCTATCTTTTCTTGCAAACAATTTTAAGAAAAAAACTCTTAAAGCCACTTGTAAATACCACTGGTCTGACCATGCCCTTAATGTAAGCAGGCAATAGATGTGCTAAGGGAAACATTACATAGAATACCACTCTGGCCCACCTGTCCTCAGAATCCAAATCCACCATCCTGGGCTTCCTCCTGGAAGGGGTAGGGACCCTACAAATAGCAGCAGGTACAACTTTATTTCTACTTTATTCAAGTTTAGGTCGGCAGAGGAACTCAAATATGGTGATGGAAGATAATTAGGTAAATGGTCTGGCAACAGGGTTTCTTCAGTTGAATCAGCAAGTTGGAGACGTCTTGGTTTACTGCAGAAAAGTAATATTTGTAGTTCTGAATATTAAATGAACATGTGTTTATGACAGCTGGCTTAAATACAAAAAGGCTGAACAATGCCGAGCATCACTGTGGTGGAAGCCATTAGGAGGCTGATCATTACAGGAACTGTTTTCAAGACTGCATTCCCTCCTCTAAATTCTGAGCTATTACATGCCATGCAATTCTAACACAAATCACTACTAACCAGCAAAAACTGCAATTTCAAAAAGGTTCATCCTATGGTGTTGGTTTTATTTCTGGCCCCAACCAAAATGTTTCACCAATGAACAAGTTTATATAATGGCATAGCTAGCAGAACATCTCCCAGTAATGGCAATGGAATTCCATTTTTCATGATTCTTTTGCTTGCAATAAGACTACAGCTGTGCAGGAGATGAAAAAATATCCCATTAAAAGCTGAACGACATGCCAAAAAATAAACAAGAATGCAAATGTGTCCTATCTTACCTAAGGGTTTAATAATACTGGTTCAATGGGGGTGTATTATGGGTTACACCTCCAAGTTTATAATTAAATCCTTTTAGCAAAAGTATGCCGAGGATTTTTATATTGCATAATTGTAACTCACAATTAAAATTTAAAAAACATTTGCAATTTATTATTTTTCTTTAAAAAACATGAAATGAATGAAATTAAATTCCTATACATATAAATTGTCAATGAATGACCATGATATACTGCAATGATGTGGTTTAGTTTGCTTTTAAAGTTCCTTAAAGGACAGATTTCTAGTTAAAATACTTCTATTAGTTTTGGGGCCAAGGAAACGGAGGTCCTGCTTTTTTGTGTCACTACTTATATAATATACTCTAATTTTGCAATCATAAACCCTCAGTTCTCCTCTCTTCTTTTTTGGTCATTTTGTTCATTAAACCAGGGTTGGCAACCATCCCACCTAAGGGAAATGTTAAGTTATATATACAGTCAACTCCACTAGTATTTGCTTCTACTTCTGCCTCACTATGGAGCCTACCAACACAAAGGATGGGGGTTACCAAGGCTAGAGATTACCACTGAAGCCACCAATACCAGTTATTGGCAGCAATCCTGAGTGTTATCAATGCAGCCAACACTAGCAGTTATTATTCCTGCTATTGACAAAGCTGAAGATATCAAGGGTACTGAAATCAAATCTAGGCAAAACTATATATGCCACCAAAACCAAAGATTGTGCTTTACATCTACTTTATTAGTGTATGATGTGGTCCACAGCAAAAACTGATCCAGTAATTTAATATTTGAGTAACGAGGTACATTACAGTCCAAAAATTCTGAACTCACACACTGTTGGGGGCTGCGCTTGTGGCTTGTATCTACATTGACCACCAATATATTGTAAATCAAAGATCAAGAAAAAAAATGTTATCCACTGCAGTTTACCAGTGGGGAGATATGTGGCCGCAAATTTTTATATTTTAGTTTAAGTATATTTTCTTTATAGAAATTATAGCTGGGCGCACCACCTGACACTTTTCAGCAACCACGCAGCTGTTTTTGGGTGGGTATTGATGGGTTGGGTCACAATTCAGGGGCTGCCACCCACCTACAGTTTCTTTCCACGCAGCTTAAAAAAAAAAATCTGAATTGAGCACTGGAAAATGCCTGCCTCAAACTATGTGCATTGAACTAAAATATCACCAATACCCCCCTTTCCTGCTATCTAGTGAACACAAACCACCTCCCTCTATTTGAGAGGTGAATATGGTGGGGACAGGTTTGGATTAAAGCTACTCAAGGTGACAAAGCTGCTACTCCAAAGATGTACAGTCAGGGAGTGTTGTTGCTCTTTGGGAAGAAGTGTATCACAAACAAACATGAAGTAAACCTGCAATATTCACCTGCCCCCAATATGTTGCAGGGCACCACCACCTTCTCTCTGGAGATGTCGCCATTGTAATCGGCTGGGAGGACGTAACTCCTGTACAGGCACGCAGGATCCCATTTATTCCTGTCATGTGCAGAAGAAGCTGTAATCGCCAGGTATATCCCAGCAAAGAGAGCAAAAGCTGCTCATGCACAGCTCAACTTTTTGCCAGATACCCAGAGCGATCCAGCAGGTAGGAGGGTTGTTGAAGAAGGGACATCACCTGTGCTATTCTGCAATAATAACCTGCCTGATCGTGGAAGATCGCAGGCAACAATGTGTCACAATGAGTGGTAGGGAAGAAGGGGTTAGATCGCTCTCTAGATAGAACATAAAAAAAATGTTTTTGCACCTCTTTTGACAGGGGTTTGTTCAATGGTTAGTACTCTGATATTTGCAGCACTAGGTCCAATGTCGACCAAGATATTATATGCAAGGAATTTATATGTTCTCACTGTGTTTGCATGGGTTTTCTCCAGGCAGTTTCCACCCACATCCCAAAAACTGACTTCCCCCCCAAAATTGGACATTAGACTGTATTTACCTCCTGGGTGGTTAATTTCTGTCTGGATTTATATGTCTAAAGGCGGTACATTGTCTAATAATATAATGGTATGAGTATATTCAAGTTTGAAACACAAAATCATGTCATAATAGTAAATAAAAAAAAAAATAAAGTTAATAATAAATTTAATAACCTTTGCAATGATTTTGTGTTTCAAACTTTATTAAACTCATACTAATATATTATACTGTAAAATAAATT
>NC_092861.1:137976400-138152657 GCF_032062135.1 Pyxicephalus adspersus
TGACTATAGTAAGACTAGTGACAGCTAGTGACAAATATAGAAAAAGCACTGTGTAATGTCAGTGCAATATAAATACTAGTAAAAAAATATTAAATATTTGTCCAAGTATTACTATGGGTTTCCGCCAGCATTACAAAAACATACTGTTAGGTTAATTTACTTATCTCGAATTGACCTTATTCTGTAGTATTGACAAATGACTATAGTAGGGACATTAGATTGTGAGCCCCTTTTAAGGACAGCTAGTGACACGACTATGGAATTTGTAAAGCGCTGTGTAATATGTCAGCACTATTATAAACCAAAAATAAATAAAATTCAGTGATGTACAAAGAGTTTTTGCTGAATCATCAAAGTACAGCTGATACTTGATCATTCAGGTATATTATCATAGTCTTATCCCCTTCCTTCCCCCCAGGTCATCCTTCCTTCCCTCCTTTTGCTTTTTTAATATAAAGGTATTTTTTATACATAAGGATATTTAGTCTGACTAGTCACACTGGCTGTTTATTTACATTGAAAATGCTATTTACTATCTGCTTTGGATGACTGGTATCTTTAGCTGGCAATTATTTTACGTGTATTTTGATACATTAAGATTTTGTCTATGCCAAGTGATATTTTGATTTTTGCACATTAAACGTTAAGTGTGATTAAAATTCAGTGATGCTCAACCATCTTTGTACTCCTTCACCAATCGCAGAACAGAAAGAGCATTGTGATTGGTTAAAGAGAGGAAGAGCATTTCCTACCCAAACAGCAAGCAAAACAGCTAGGCTGTACCTTCCACTGGCATTAAACTAAGAATAGGTACACACGGGCGATAATTATCGCTAGAAAACGAACGGTTATTCACAATTATTTTAAACGATCGTACAGTAAATGATCGTATAGTGCACGATCGTTCAAAATAATCCACCAATAGTGTACACACACTAGATATGATAGTTTGAACGATGCAGAAAGTGAGGTGTACCGGAGAAAGTGTACTGCAGAACAATCCAGGATCACTGAATGAACGTAAACACTATAGATAGTGAACGATCATCGCTCAATCGGATCTGCTGGGGCGTTCGTTTGTTTCGAGTGACATGCCCTGTTCATCGCCGTTCATTGGCCAATCGTTGTGCACTTTTTTTTTTTAATGATAATCGGTCATTAATTGTTTGTTTCCAACGACAATTATTGCACGTATGTACGTAGCCTAAGGCTATTTCAACCAATGCACAGCACTAGGGACATTGGAGGAGGAACCCAGAATTTTTTTTTTTAAGCTGGGTGGGAAGAAATTGTAGGTGGGTGGCAGCCTATTGCGACCCAAAATTAGCCGGGTGGTGCACCATGCATAAAGGGGCTGGGGAGAATACTAATCTGCCAATACTATTTTTTTTTAACAGGAGTTATTCTTTATGATGGCCATTTGTCTCCATTTGAGATTTACACCTTTGTACTGGTGACTAAGGTCACCAAGGAAAAAATTAAAGTGGAACTAAACCCAGGAACTCACCACAATCCTGGGCCACCATGTTCCTTCTATTCTTCCGCTTCTAGGAAATAGCCAGCCATCTCGATTGACTATACCAGGATGCCATATTCATGTCATCCCAGCACAGGTAAGGGAAGCAAAGAACTCCGGGTTTCCTTGGCAACTAAAGCCGACAATGCACAGCACCAGAGATCAGACATGAGGGAGGTCGCATGGGACAATGCCTGCCCTATTCTGCAATATTAACCTTCTGAATCATACAAAGCCTAAAAGTGGAACATTATCTCCACATTAACCCGCTTGGTGGTATGAATAATAAGTATTTTTAAATGTAAAAGCAGTAAGTTTAAAAACTTAGTATTTTAAATTTCCCAACTGGTCCCACCCCACAGCCACACGCTCATACATCCCATGCCCGGCATCTGCGTCCCCTGGCCTCACATCCCCAACGTTCACACGCCGGAGACGCAGATGACAGCCTGGTATTGCCAAGCTACACAGATGCCCGGCATCACCAGGGGATGGAGGACGCCACGGGTGCCACTTACCAAGTAAGGTTTTTTTAATCTCCCTGGCAAATTTTTCATTTGGTACAAAAAATAGCCCAGGGCAGTGAAAGATCGGGAGACATAACCACCTCTTAGATTGTAAGCTCTTCAGTGCAGGGTCTTCTCCTTTGTCACTGTCTGTATTTGTCTGCCATTTGCAATCCCTATTTATTGTACAGCGCTGCGTAATATGTTGCCACTATATAAATCCTATTTAATATTATAAATTATTATTAATAATAATAATAATAGAAATGACAGGGCAGTGCGGGGCTGACAGGACTCAGATCACAGAGGGACCAATGGCTTTAGACCAATAAAGCTTTTTTAAATGAATGTTCCGCTATAAAGGTGACACATTATTAGAAAAAATGAAGTGAAGCCCATACAAAAAGGAGATTTAGGAAGAAAATTCCCAAATTTCCCTCATTTAAAGAGATTTTCTAACTTCCTGTTTCATCTTCAAGACAGGAAGTGAAGGAAAATTACTTCAAATGTATACAGACTGCAGAACAATAACCCAACAACAGCTTGCCCTCCTATTTAATATGGAAAAGTGTTTTAGCTAAATCTGTTATTTAAAAAAAAAAGAAAATTAATAGATTCACCAGGTCTAAAACCTGACTGGCTATTATATATTACCCCTATTATTCATTATAGAGGCCTAAAAAATAAATGTAATTCTGTAAAATTGTTTATATTCTTGTCCTGGGGACACCAATCCTGCAGATTCTGAAAATAATGTTTATAAAGTTAGTGTATGGCAAGATTCGCCTGACAATGGGGAAACCATTCATCATAAAATGTTATACAGAGATGTCATGAGGAAACCCCAGTGCACAACCTTCACTGCCACCAACCCCCCACCAGGTGCCCTGGAGACGCAGGCTGAGCGCATGTGACACAGACACGGCCTGGGATAGGTGTGTGACCTCTCTGGTGTCAGGAGAGGCAGAGAAGGCGGCAAGGGGGTCACAGCACTTACCTAGCGGTACAAGTTCTAGTGGGCCTCCTCCCTACACAGCCAGCCTTACTGCTCGTCACACTACCGCTTCGGGAGGCTACAGCCGCAGGTTACATGCGTCAAGCTACCACTCTCCCCATCTCTTCCGGTCTTGGCGCTGGCTTCGGGTCGACGCTCGGTATTTAATACTGCGCATGCGTAGCGCCTGAGACGTACTGAGCAAGCGCGGCACGCAGCGCGGAGCACCTTGGGTTGGTTGGCAAGCCGGGAAAGTCGAGTAGCCAAGGTGACGTCAGACGGCGCGGCTATTCCGACGACCCCCAAGGACCAATCAGCGGCGTTCGCTGCGGAAAAAAAGGCGGGGGGTAAAGGCGTCTAAAAATGGCGTCGCGCACAGAGAGGTCGTGTAGTGCTTGTCAAGCTTGTAACTACAAAAGTGCAGGGTGTAGCCTTTTATTTTACAATGTGTATTTGAGAAAAATATAACGACCGTCGTGTTTTGAAGCAACAGAGAAAATAAAGCTTGTTTTTCGTGATTGGTTCGATGTTAACGTAAACCAGCACCTGATTGGCTGGTGCAGCTGTCATAGCTAAAACAGGCCTTGCTTGACGTGAAGGGCGCCGAGTTCTTGCGCGTATTCGTTTTGATTGGCTGAGGAAACATGATAGGCGTGCCGAGTGACCAATGAGGAGAGAAAAATGGTTTAAGCGTAAAGTGCGAGTCAAGAAGCGCTGAGGGAATGTTGTTTTCCTCAATGCGAAATCGCTGAGGGGAGGGGGAGAAGACAGAGCCCCCGGATGTAACATGAGATCATCGCCGACCAATAAGCGAAGAGGGTGACGTCATCGTCGTTACCAAAACATCTTAGCAAGCCTTCCTCTCATAAGAGGGGCGGGGCTAGACAGACAGTCCAGGAGAGGTTACAGGGGGGAGATGTTTATCCAGGAGGAGGGAGAGCCATCACCATGGTTACGCAGTGTTCAGGACTGGGCCTGCTGCTGACAATATGGGCTCAATTCACAAAACTTTCAAAGTGATGTTACCTAAACTGAATAAAATTATGTTTAATAAAGCATTGGCCATCATACACAAAATGGCTATTCCTTCTTTTAATAAAAATAACTTATTTTCATCGTTTGTTTACATAGCAGTGCTGCGAATCTCCTTCATTTTCTTTGCAGCCTTACATATACATGCCATTTCTCAGAAAATTTGTTTACAGCGGAACTTTCACAAACCAATCCCAGCAAGTCCCTTGCCATCTTGGCATTTCTCTGGTGCTGGACTGAAAGGTGGCATGGCCAACTTTGCACTGCACAAGATTGAACGACGTGTTTACCATGTAAATGTAAAAAACAAAATATCCTGGTCCCACTGTGCATGCCTGAGATCGAGCATTTTTTTTTTACATTACAGAAAACCCCCCGATGACACATGCCCGATCTTAGGCATGAGCAGAGGGAGAAGCCTACGGCTGGCGCAAGTATTCCAGGAATCTGCGGGTTTCCCTTTCAGTCTTTAATGTTGATGTGGTAAAGACGAAAGGGGAGGAGACATTCCCCTTCCAAAAAAATATAAAAGAAAAAATTATACTATTATAGAAAAAGAATAGCCACCCCTTTATATAATGAAAAAATTGTCATGATAGGTCCACTTTATTGGTGGCACCAGAAGACTGTGCCTGCATTATGTGTGTGCAAGCTGCCACTTGTACTTTCCATCAAAAAGAGGGGAAAACACAGTAGCATAATTAGGAGACGAGAATAAAAGTGTCACCCTGTAGTAGGAATAATGTGGACAAGGACTTTCAATGCAGGCTCACCAAATAGTTCAATAAAAACTGCAGGGGCTTGTTAAATCATGTTTCCTAAAAAAAAATCCCCACACAACACCATTTTTTCTGTTTGCCCTATATATGAAATGTGAAGAATTATTACTATTATAGGATAACCATCTTGGTAATCCTATAGATGAGCTGTCGCCAACCAGTGGTCCACGAGAAAATTTTGGTGGTCCACAGAAAAATGTGGACATTATTTGCAATTTTAATGTTTTATTAATAGTAAAACAAAAATAATATTCTAATAAATTCTTATATTCTGAATGACAATTTTTGCCTTTATATTGCACTAAATTCACGAACGGTACTAGAGAGGGAAAAACAAAGGAGGCACAGCATGACATCAGTGTATTTTTATCCAGTGCCATCATATTACGCAGCGCTGTACAAAGCCCATAGTCCTGTCACTAACTGTCCCTCAAAGGAGCACACAATCTAATGTCCCTCCCTAGTCATATGTCATTAATGTAGTATAAGGTCAATTTTTAGGGAGAAGCCAATTAACCTCACTGCATGTTTTTATGAATTAAGTGATCCATGAGGTCGGAAAGGTTGGCGACCGCTGCTATACTTGGCAGTTGGCATATTATTAAAACAATGGCTGCTTTTGCGGTTGCCAGATAGCCATAGGGCACAATAGACAGTATTTGTTTCAGACACCTCGATCACTTTTTTTGCCTCTTAGTGGAGAACGGCACCACAATAGTAGTTTTGGCTGCTTTCTACCCCCCTGAAAACAGGGGACCAGTTACTTCACATGACAGGTGTTTAGAGTTAATACTAATTTAGAGTATATCTGCTATGTTTACACTAATTGCCATTGTATAAAATATAATCGCCTTTTACAAACATGGTGTTATAAAAGTGACAATCAGAATACAAATGGCAAATAGTTGCACTCTACTCTCTATAAATGGTTCCCATTATATATATCTAAGGCCAAAACTTTTTCAAAAGCAAAAACGTTTTTTTTTGAAAAGCAAAGAGAATTGGATACATTTCTCATAGTAGAGATTTCAACAGGACAAGTCCCAATTAATAACTGGCTCACTCCAATAAACATGAAGAAGATACTAAAGGTGTCTGATATTTTACCTAGTTTTATGGGTGACTTGGAAAAATAGCGAGCCAGCCAAAATACAGAATAGGATTTTACATTTCCCCCGTTGACACGGGCATACGGTAGCAACTAGGGCCATTTTGGAAGTTTACCGCTACTTGCAGGGTGAAATCATTTTGAATATATTAAAATAGAATGATAGAATGTTACCAGGAAACCAATTATAAGTTCATAGTCCACTGGTACAGGACACTGGATTTTCTGCATAAATTTTACCCGTCCACCTGCATGCTGTAATTACATTACATCACATTACACATTGTCCCACAGGGATAATGTTGACTGCTTCTTTTAGGTCATGTCCTAGTTTGGGCCCATTTTGGTCCCAAGTTTCTCAATTTAATTAGCACTCAAAGGGCCCTATTTATAAAACAGGAAATCAGACATTTACTTATAGTGGAACTAAACTTAAAAATACCTTTTTCTGGGTACGTCACCAGATCTCGCACTGTGCAAAAAAGAATACAGAACTCACTGCGCATGAGATCGATATCTCTTTCCCCTCAGTAAAGAAAAGTGCCCCCTGATTTAGGGCATGCGCAGAAGGAGCAGCCAAGAGCCTTTTCCAGGATGCATGACGTATGGCGATCAAGACAGAAAGGGGAGATGCTTCACCCACTTCTTTTCAAATAAAAAATGTTGCATTTAAAAAAAGGACAATATTTTTACTTTCATATAAATGGATTGTCTACCCTTTTATGTAAGGTTAAAATTGGAGTTTTAGATCTGCATTAGGCATTCCCTCATGGGAATTATTATTAATATTATTATTAATAAACAGGATTTATATAGCGCCAACATATTACACAGCGCTGTACATTAAATAGGGATTGCAAATGACAGACTAATACGGAATCATCCAAGTCCATGTGTTTCAATAGTATTATTGGATTTCCACCAGGGAAATTTCCAGTTTTAGAAATAGACCCCAATGATTTTCCCTTTTATTTAGCCATCAGACCTTCTTCCACTTCTTTTTCATTTTAATTATTTATAGGTTAAACTATACCAGAGGTCTCTTCTGATACATCTGGTGAATGCAGCAATTGTGGAAAAGCATATCGCCCCCTTATTTAACACAATGGTTTGCCGAGATCAATGATTATGCTAATGGCAGATATGACTGGGCTCTTTGCACAATTCATAACATGTTTTTATTGGATGGCATGTAAGTTGTCTCCAGACAACATATCGTTTGTACCAGTAGACCCCCAACCATCAACTCTTGATTTCTTTGTTACACATCACCCCTTCCATTTCCTTTTATCCCTTACTTTTTCTTCTTTTTCTTTATTCATGTTTCATTGTGTATGGGTTTTAGTATTATCCACCCATCTTCTATAGGTTTTATTTTCTTTTCTTTTAAAGCAGAACTTTCTTTAAAAAAAAAATGTGAGATTGGGTGGTATTTTGTCCAGAAATTGTAAAAAAAACAAAACAAAAACCTAAACTCACTGTGCACGTGTGGGATTGGCTTTTTTTTACATTCCAGGAAAGCCCTTTATGATACATGCCCGATCCCCTGCATGTTCACTAGGACTAGGTTCCTAGGATATTTGATGTATGTACTATATGTATCCCAGGAGGCTGCGGGTTTCCCCTTCAGTCTTTACCACCGTGGCAGTGAAAACATTAGGGGAAGGGTCTTCACCAAAAAATTAAAAACAAACAACTACAACAAACAAAACAGAAAAAGTAAAAATACACCACATTTTTAGATTATATAAAAGGGAACACCGCCCTTTTTATATAATGTTAAAAATGTGGTGTTAGGTCGGCCTTAATTTTTTCGAAAATTAAAGTTTTGTTGATTCACCCTTATGTTCAGGACATATTTTCATTTTCAGCTTTATTTCTTGGTCTAGCGCCCTTCCCTTTTGCATAAAGTGAAGCCTTTAGATCACACATTACTTTTATTACCTTAATGTATGCATTTTGTTTGTGTCTCAGTAGTTCTATATGACCTCTTGTCAAAGACCGTTTCTTTAATTTTGTATTGTTGATATGTTTACAGTTCACTTTTTGAAAAAATAAAGAATTTTTAAACAAAAACAAAAACAATTAAAAAAAGTATTTCTCATTAAATGCCCAACCTGACCTAGACTGAACAGTCTATTGCTTAGCTGAAGAAAGGATCCTCTCCATTAGAATAATGAAATTCTCTTAGGTATCTCTTGTTGGTAGCCCAATTCTCATCACTCATTCTGTTGTAGAATTACCAAAGTTGCCCACGTCATGACACCAAAGTCCACAATAAGTTTATTGTCACATCTTGTTCCACCCTCTGCCATGGTACAGTTGTCCTGGTAATAACAACATTACGGACCTTTACTGGATTTCCTATTTTAGGCCCATCTGCTCGTACATGGATACTGTCAGTTAATAATGCTTAACGAGAAGCTGGTTAACGAGTCCCCATCAGAAGCATCTACATTTCAGTCAGGTTAAGCTGCAGTACGTAAGCAGTGACAATACTAATGGACCTTAATTTGTTATCTGAGGCTAAATCCCTGATTTGTAGCACGAGCGAGGGCATGTTTATTTGTGCGTGTGTTGAAAACCGTTATTAGCAAATCAATTCAATTTGAAACATATGGACCCTTGGCAGATTTTGAGCCTTTTAAATTATTGATCTGTCTTTTCCAATTAAACAGATTGAAAACAGACTTATTATCTGCAGAAGGTCAATGGAAAATTATTTGGAATCTGACAGTTGACAGTGTTGGAAGATCTGCATATAGCCAATGTGGGGCTCTGTGACTGAAATGGGTTGTATGAGAATGATATAACTAGACAACGTATATTCCTTTCAAAAGATTAGACCAATGTTTCCCAACCAGGGTCCTCCAGAGATTTTCTTAACATTTTTTGGAGCAATTAGAAATTTGTTCCTCTCAAGTCAGTTTAAGTGATACCAATGGCTATCTATAAATGTGGCAGCCTTCCCACTGGCCACCACACTAATATACCCCGAGTTGTGGATATAGTAAATATATTAGGGGTTTCCTGAAGATCTGACAGTTATTTCAAGGATTTTCACATGTAAACAAGGTTGCGAAAGGATTAGACAGTAAGGCTGTCCTACTACAATAGTACAATTTCAATTTAAAGTGCAGTGTTATTGCGGTAAATAATATTGGTGACAAAACGATTACAATTGATCACTGCTGGAAGTTAAAAAACAGTATATTTTAATAAAAATGTAAGCATCATAAGGACGCTCTTTGGGATTTGTTGGTTTGATGCTTTATGTATTTGTGTTGTTCTTTATGTCTTTGCTGTGCCTTTTAGCAGCAATTTTGTCCTTGGCATCTTTATATTATTTAATTTTCCTTGATCGTCAAAGTATATTGGTTAGACTAGTACATGAACATTTCGTATTATCTTCAACTATTGGAGATCTTAGGGACTTTTTAGGCATTAAACTCTTATTTATGCATCAACAGGTCTGGCTAAAACATAGGCAATACATTTGGATCCAAATGGGAATCAGACATCAGGGAGAGGCGACAATATAAACTCTGACGATAGCAAAATTGATTGGCATTAAATAGATTCTATGGGATATTTGATTAAACAAGCTTGAAGCTGGGAATGTTTGAAGTACACCGATAGAATGTATTTACCTACCTGTGGTCAGCAATAGAAATGGACAAGGGGAATACTTAAAGTGGATGCATAACAAAAGTTATTACTCCCGAAGAAGCAGAGAAGGCATCTGTGAAACGCGTTGAGCATAGATGAATACGGGGAATGCATTTGTGAAGGTATTGTAAAATTCATTGAACTTCTATGTATAAATGTGTTTTTGGGGAGTAATAATAAAACTATATTTAAGCCAGACCTGTTGATGCATAAATAGGAGTTTATTGCTTAAAAAGTCTCTAAGATCTTCAAAAGTTGAAGATAATTCAAATTGCTGTTGTATATTTATTGTTGGGATGTTGGCATACAAAAAAGAATTTTGATACAATCTCTGTATAATCACAACAACAAATAAATAAAAATATTACTTGGGCCAATACATCAGAAGGTTGATTGAGACAACATGTAAACCATAGTTGTGCAAACAAATACCTGGGAATAGAGAACAACACTTAATATGTTGATTGCCCATGACATTAAAGAAAAGGTTGATTGGGCCAACAAATAAAAAAGTTTATATGAACTTTGGATGGGTTTAAAGAACTTTGGATGGGCAAAAATGTAAAGGAGAACATTAGTTAGGCCAACATTTAAACAATACTAGCATATGCAAGCACTGAAATTGTTTCCATCATGTTAGAGAATCTCTGCAGTTTTTAAAAGGTAGCTAGAAGCTAGAGCTAACTAAAATCTGATAATTTGCTATGTGGAGCGGTGTGTTACCAAAATTTGCAAAAGTCCTAAATCCATGTGCTGCTAAAGAGATCAACCAAAAAGTAGCAAGAGAGTATAATACATTTGCCTATATCCTTCATTCACATTCAAATTGAGAATATTCATATGTCTGTAGGGTTCTCTGGATACTTCCTTGTTATCACTCCCCCCGCATATTGTCTGTTTAGCAACCTGCAGCATAACCACCCTCCCTGGTAAAGCTGAAGTTTCCGCTTTTTTTGCCATCCCCTGCACAGATAGTTCTTGGTTCTGTTATTTTGAACTTTGACCTTAGCTTTATCATGACTTTGTCTGGGATCACTGTCTGCTCTGACCTCAGCCTGCTAAACGACCTTGGCATGTTGGCTGCTTGCCTTGACCTTACCCTGCTTAACTACTTCTCTTTAACTTGCTGTGTTCCTGCCCGATAGCCATTTCTACACTGAAGCCTTTTGCCCCCTGTCACTCCTGGTGGTAAGAGCTTGGGTACTGAGACCTGGTGACCTCCTTGCAGCAAAGTAGTCCTGTGGCCACTAGCGCCGCTGGCCCATCAATCTTTGCAGGATGCCCTGGTGAGAACCAGGTCACTTAGATTCTGTGCCTCAACTAATCCCGTGTCACCTGCCAGGGCATAACCTTTAACACTCCTGCTCAGGGAAATAATTCATTTGCCAGGACAAAATTTTGCAGCGGCTATAGTTTTTCTGGAGGTGACCACAACCTGAAGAGCTCCTCTTTACCTGTCTATGAGCACAAACCTTCGAAATGGAGGTATTTAAACATTTGTATCCATTACAGCTTATAGTTTAATACAAGTATATGTCAAAAATCTTAAAACTGGGATTCCACATGAGGTGGTCCTTTAGTTCATTCTACCTTTTACTTTTTAATAAATATACATAATGTATGTTGACTCCCATTGATAATTTTGAGAAAACTGACATCAGATAGAACTTCCATCTGTTATCAATAAATCCATCTTCATAGGAATTTGTCTCTTAAGAATACTTTGAACTTTTACACACTTCTACTTAAGAGAGACCCTCCCCTCAAAGTATTTTAACATTTTTTTTTTATGTAACAATAATCTTTTAAATGTTTTTTATAAAAAACATTGCATCCTTCTATCAGCCAGTTTCTAAGAAGATTAAATCCCCTGTGTTTAGGAATCCAATGGAAAGAGACCAATTTTAGGGCTATGTAACTATAACAATTTCAGTTTTAATACTGTGCAACCAGACAATTTAAAGTCAATTTAAAGCAATATTTCTCAACACGGTTCCAGGGAACACTAGGGTTCCTCCGGAGTTTGCAATGAGCTGTTTGTGCCTCTCGGGTTTAGGTGACACCAATGATCTTTTGAACTACTTGTAAGGATGACATTCTTCCCACTACTGTGAGCTGTGGATATAGTAATTACAGCAGATATTCCCTGAAGACCTGAAAGTTATTTCAAGGGTTCCCCCTCATTGAAAAAGTCTAGAAAGGTTGATTTCAGGGAAACTATCAGTATACCAATAACATTTTCTGTTGTGTTTGGGTATCTGCTTTAAGGAATACATTTTTGTAAAGATAAAAAATTATATCAGATATAAATATTATCAAGTTTTGTGCAATGGTATTCTTTTTCTGATTGTAATCAATTTGGGAGCTTTAAAGATTGAAAGATAAGTGCATGAAATAAAAACATTGGCAACTGTGACAGTTATCACTAGAGGCAAGGCTGTCATTATAAATTTCTGAGCCCCATATTAGATTAACTTCCTGGGCCCCCTTCCCCATGCGTATATTTCCAGCATTGCAAAAGACAAGCTCGTTTGATTGGGAACCAGTACAGAAATACCCTTTGTCCTCCCCCCTTCCCTGATGGCGGACCCCCCCATAGGTATGGCTTAATTATAGAATATGTTTTACAATGTGCATGCATTAGTGGGCAGAATGTGTAAACAAGAAAAAAAAACATAAGAACATAGGGTTTCATTTGGGAATCAGTGAAATCAGTAGGCAACCTTTTTTTAGTTAGATAACCTGTATGTAAAATCCTGTGTCAAAGTCATACACAAGACCCTTAAAACTAGTTAACCTAAAAACAGTTAGCACACATCATAGTTACATAGTAAGTCAGGTTGAAAAAAGACATACGTCCATCAAGTTCATCTACTAGGAAAATAAACATATCCCAGATATAAAACCCTAGGGACAGGGTTGATCCTGAGGAAGGCAAAAAAAAACCCTGATACAATTTGCTCCAACAGGGGGAAAAAATTCCTTTGTGTTATCATTATAAACCACAGCATAACGAGACATCAAGAACATAGGAGAAGCACAAAGTCAACTTATCACCAAACCATTGACATTTTCATTTGATAGGGGCGTCTAGGGCAAAACACAAATTGGAAGTTTTGGGCTTCTCTGGTGGGGATTTGGCAACCTCAGCTGTTTAATACATGTATGTCTCAGCACCTTTTATTGCCTGATAATTAGCCCTTGTTTTGGTTTACAGTGTACCGTTACATGTTTACTGACTAGTCCTAAAACTGTGACAACAGTGCTGAAGTGCTAGCATGATGACTTAGACTGCAGGTACCTGTGTTATCACTATTATTAAACAGGATTTATATAGCACCAACATATTATGCAGCGCTGTACATTAAATAGGGGTTGCAATTGTCAGACAGATACAGACAGTGATACAGGAGGAGGAGAGGAGCCTGTCCCAAAGAGCTTACAATCTAGGAGGGGGAAGTCTCACACAATAGGAGGAGAGATGTGTTAGTCTTCATACTGATCCCTCGGGAGCCCTAGGAATGCTAGGTCCAGGATGCACATAAGGTGCCCCTTTTGGTGCAATGCAGCCTTCCCAGTCCTTCGTCACATGCCAGCGCATCTATTGCCCACATAAAGTCTGGCATTTGAGGTTAAGTAGCAGCAGTTTTGACTAACTAAGGAAAGAGCTGGGCTTATGATGTACTCTCAGGTCTCATTCATAACTCCAGTGAAAAACTGCAGGGTTGGCCATTTCAGCAAACTGCTGCTGTGCGCATGGGAGCGGCAAACCACACTTCGGTTAACATATTTGTATTCAGCTATGGTGCAGTTATCCAATAACAACCAGGTGGCCAAAAAGGACTTGTCACCTTCTAGAACTGCCATATGTTCTACCGCAGCTGCATGCAAAATATTATTTTACACTGCATGCTGTTCATTTGAATAGAAGTGTTTTGAGCATGGAGTCTCTGGGTCTGAAATTGCTCTTCATATTTTTATGATTTTTAGAACCACAAATTATGTCATAAGTTAAATTGCTATCCCACAGATAGAAAATTTGAGGTCAGTTTTGCCATAAATATTGTTTTTTTTATGAATTAAAACATTTTTGCCATTTCCCAAATTCATAAATTGATAGATTAGGAGATTAGGGTAATTGCTGATTAAAAAAAAATAAAAAATGTAGTTTTACTGTAAATCAAAGTTAAAATATAGTCAGGAAAATACAATTTTATACCCCCCCCCCCGCCCCCCCATCAATTTTTGGAGTTGATTGAAAGCCCCTAAAATAGTATTGTCACCAAAGAGGGGGGCAGGATAATCTAGAACATGCCTCATGATAAAAAGGAAAAAATGTCCTTTAAAAGAATATTTGAGAAAATCCCACATTTATTTTTCCAGCACTATGTTTGTCTGTGCTTGTGTTTGTATCACCTAATGTTGAATAAATGTATATATATCCTATATGCACAAATGAACAGGCAGATGAAGTAAAGGTATCACTAGTACAGCAGAGCTGTTGCATAAAGAGAACAATTAAACAGAGGTGGCTGGGATGCTTTATAATATGGAACACATTAAAAATCCAGCAACGGGAGTGGAACTTCCTCATAATAAACAAAGCTGCTGTGCAGTTCTAGGATCAACACCCAAATTCTTGTGTGTTGTCGGAAACTTTTTAAATGATTTAAAGGAGAATTTTAATATAGCAGTAAATCTGACTTTCATTAAACATTGATGGTGGTGAATCACTTACTGTCATTTGAAACACATTCACCTGCCCTTGGGTGGCTTAGGTAGGTTCAATCTCATGTTTTTTGGTAATTCAATGTGTCCTATTGTTTGTGCAGGATATGAAGGCTTTTCTTTTCCACCAGTGTAGGGAATGATTGGCATTGATAATGTCTCCTGGGCTCAGCCTTATTTCAAAATGTGGGATGTGTTAGGGAGGTGCCATGTGGCAGGCTTTGTGTGAAGTAAATTGAAGTTATTGTAATTTTCACTTTGTGTGAATGATCTTCACATTTGGGTTTTTAGCTTGTTTAACCCAGCAATTTCTTTATGCCAGAAAGAATCATCAGCAGTCAATGTTTGATTTAGTATTTGTTAAAGTAAATGTATCCAAAGCCATTTTATTTTTTTTTTGATAGGTAAGGGAAGAGTTGGTAACTAGGTTGCTATTTGTTTTCCTACTGGAGAGATTACTCCTCAATGTTTGCCCAGACATATAAATTGGATAGAAATTGATGGTTGATCCAACATTTTAGGCTGTTTTGAGCTTGTGTACAACAGGAATGATAAGGGATCAGTTAGAACGGGAGGGCCGAACTCATCTTTAGAGTAAAGGTCATGTGCGCAAAAAACTTTTCAGGTTTTTTTTATCATTCACCGAAGGCAACCCCTTGCTAACTCATTTTTAAACAAATGATTTGACTTAATTTGATTTACCAGGATCACCATGTACCAGGACAGCACCCAGCAAAAATGGCATCAGGTTCCTGAACCTAATATTGTTACAGGACACCTAACAAAAGGTAATTATCTGCTTTAATGTATGCTATGCATACTTGCCAATTATGGCAAAAGCACAACAATGAAAATTTAGGGCCAAATTCACACCTTTTCATTGCTTTACATGTAGATTTTAACACCCAGTACCAAATGTACACAAGGTGGTGTGTGGCAGTGCCATTTATGCAGCACAACACAACCCATCGTAATGTACTACCATGACTTGTGGTGCGTTTTGGCAGTCAATTTAATTTATTGGGTTGCCTTAAAACATGTTAAGGGACAAAACTTGCACAGTAATTCACAACATTGGACCGCACAACTAAACTGCTTTGAGTTACTACACGTTATACATATAAGCTACACTGAGTAAGCCTAACTATGTTCCTTTTGTCATATTAAGATGTAATCCTGAACAAACCTGTGATAGATATCTTACAAACAACTTCCAATCAAATGAAGTTGATGTAATCTGCGGAAAGACTTTTCCTAGCTATGTCAACTTATCTCAGGCATTAAAAACTATCTGCGAAAATATTTCAGGCGTTCAGGGTAGGGCCTTGACAGATGAACCAGCTTGGCTAAAAAAAGGAATACTATCCATGGAACATGCAATGAGTTCCAGCTGGGGAGTTTATTAAAAAGAAACCAGCGCCCATAATACACAATAAAATAAGAACATTCAGTACTAGTTACACTGTTAAATAACTTTCCGAAAGGAATTTAAAGGGAGCGTATGGCTTTAATGAAAATACCACAAGGTGTATCAAACATGCAAGCTAGACAGCTGACAAATGAGGGAATTTTTAATGACAATACATTAGAATATAAGGCTATAATACATTATTTTTAAATACCGCTATCCAAAAATACATTTTCTACATTGCTTATTTCTATGTTAAGTATTTTAAAACGTACCTTAGGGGTTTATTTATTAATGGTATCATCCAAAAATTGCCGGTTTTGTTCTATAAAAGTTAAAAAGAAATGTGTAATTCTTGAGTGAATTATTTATGAATAGACCCCATAGACTTTAAAAATTATACTTTAATTTTTAAATATCTGGTTGTTGCCCTTTGTGTGTGCATTTGGGGCTTAAAGGATAATTGCACTTTTATGCAATGAACAATTATACCTCCTTCCTTTATACTGACTTAACCCACCCTCCTCCTCCACACTTACCAAGATGTTAAAATATACACATACATATACTTTAAAATGGAAGTAAATTTGATGCCAGCACTTAAGGTTCCATCAAGGCTACAATCGTCACCTGGTCTTCTTCTAGGATTCTATTTCTATCTTCTCTGTCTAGGTCGGAATGATATAGCTCCTGGGCATTTGCTCAGAAGCTGTTTTATCTCGGGACAGAAACATTCAGTGTGAAGCATGAAAAGTGAATGCCAACAAATGGTTAAATATCTCCTAAATCTATACTTTGAATTGCCTTGGATAACACAGGTACTTCATCACACAGATCATCACAAAATATTTGCATTACAAAGTTAAGTAAAAATTGAAAAAAAGTAAACTGATTGACTTTGTGCTTTGAAAGAAATATATAACAGAGCAAATGGAAAACACCATTGTGAGGTTATGACAAGCAACTAAAAATCTAAACGCTGTATATGGAACAGGAGGCACTAACAGGGAACATCATTGGAACATTACTGTGTATTGGTAATTGCAAAGATTGATTTTACAAAGTAGGTCTCTAAATTAGAACATGTAAAAACAACAGAAAACTCAGATTAAACTATACACCCATTTTTATTGAATGTTACTGTTTTGTCTATAATATTTAGCTGTAATATTAATTAACACTTTTTTTCAGAAAGCTGCAAGCTCAATGACCAAGTGGCTTTTGCTAAAGCATTCTGTAGTAGAAATGAACAGATATCCACTTATTTTTTTTATCACTTGGTGGACTATATTTCACTTAGCGGGCAGAATTTGATGCATAGAAAAGTCTTCTTTGGGACAGAAGAAAAAGCCATGGGGGCAAAAAAATCAGGCCACACGTGTCGTCTTCTAATTGTGAAATCTTTACAATCACCCATCTGATTGTAGTGGCTACAATTTCCCAAACTGTTTTTTTATTTATTGAATTGTCGATGGCAATCAGTTTTGCTTCAAGTGGCTGCCGAATCAACAAACAGAATGGAAGTGAACATTGAAAAACTGGAGATGGCAGCTGTAGGAGGTGCTGATATGACAGCATCCTGGACCCATCATTGCTAAAAGGCACAAAAAGAAGGTAGGTGTGTGCCATAAAGGTGAGTATACTGTGCATGTATGCCAATTTTGGCAAAGGCTCACCTGCACAGTTTATATTTGGTTTAAGGAAAAAAGTCTAAACACATTTTACTTCTTTCTGTCTTACTGTAACAAAGATTTCCAATGTATATTGTACAAAGTTTTTGTTACTGGTAACTTCCCTGGTATTTCTCAATAAAAATTAAATAAAAAAAAAGAGAGATTTCCACTTTCTTCCTCTCCTGTTTTGTTCGAGACAAGTGAAGGAATCTTTTCAACAAACAGCAGTAGACAGGTTGACAAGGATGCTAATCTTAAGCTACGTACACACTTCCAATTATTATCGTTGGTAAACGAACGACCAACGATCCTGCACGATATCTGCGAACGATCGTATAGCACCGATCCTGTACATACAGATAACGACACGATCGTTCGCAGATATTGCATTCCCACTTAAAAACTGGGCAAGAATCCAGATAGTAATCATTAAAACCTGGCTTGTCAAACCCCAGTGAAAATTATTTTGTTTATTTTTTCTTTTTATATTTTGGACAAATCAGTGAGGGGTTTGACTATCTTTAAGGATTTTTTTTACTGCTTCTGGTATCCCTTGGGAACTTTTATTTTAAATCCTGATATTGTGACATTCTGTGTGCATAGATGTAGCCGGGTTTCCCAGGCACAGGAATAAAGGCAAAATATTCACAACAGGGACAGCCATAAAAAAGCTGACCACACTATTTAATATACTGTAGAGTATACTGGGATATTTAAGATCTCACTTTTGTGTCTTAACATTTATATTTCATATATTAATGTATTACCCTAATGTCTTGTAACTTTAAAAACTCAATAAAAACTATTATAAAAGAAATAGATCTCACTTTTTTGATTATTAAAAAAAAAATTCCATTTTCCCTTTTTTGTAATTCTATGGCACTTTTCAAAAATGCAGTAATGCATGGAAACAGTTTGGAAATATTAGATTGTAAGCTCTTTCGGACAGGGTCCACTCTTCCTTCTGTGTCGTCTGTATCTGTCCATCATTTGCAACCCATATTTAATATATAATGCTGCGTAATATGTTGGTGCTATATAAATACTGTATTTTACTAATCTTCCTGCTGCTGCAGAGAATTATTCAACATGACAACACCCAGAGTAAATTTCTGATTGCAAAGTTGCATTATTTCAGATATTTAAATAGTCAGAGACAATACAGGCTGTGTCCAATTACTTTACATCTCTCCATGTCCATGTAATTTCTTGTTTACAGATTGTCTTTACAATGTGCATGTCAATACCCTAAGAAGAAATTTAGATGGGCATCTGTCATTCATGCAGTTACCACTCCTGAGTGCCCATTTTCAACCAATAGGTGTCAGAGAGCATTCAATAGCATTTTTGGTACGCATTTTCTGAAGGATTTGGAAGTCTAATAAAGTGTTTCGAGCAGTATACCACGCTGACATGATGCATGAAGCATCTCACATATTTCATCTCAACCAAACACCTGTACAAAAAGGGACTTCACTGCTTCCACTTGTTTCAATTATAACTTGTGATTTAAGGCTGTTGAAGACTGGTTAACAATGGTAAATTACAGGGGTCCAGCTGTCAAAGAACGCCCATCTGAACTTAGCCTAGGCTAGCAAACAGTCTTTGTGCCCTGCCAAACCTTTTGTTGCCCTGTCTGCATTACTATTATTCGGAAAGTTTGAACATTTCTGCAACAAATCCATTCCAATAATTGACATTCCAATATCTACATATGTAGCAAAATTCTTTTTTAAGGTTCCCTGGCAATATTAGGATTTATTCTTTAAACCTATAGAAAAAAATGAAAATGCAATGAGTGCAATTCCAATTAATTTAGCAGTCTTCCTCAACTGAAATAACAACACTGACTTTGTTAAAAGTGTTTTTTGTAAGAATTAATCCACAATATAATTGTCAGCCACAATTTATATATTTTTTGCCATAGGTCAGTTGGTGGTATCCTGAATTTTTTATTGTTTTTTTATTACTCACTGATTTCCCCATAACCTCCTCTTGCCGCACACTGTCATGCACCAGGTTCTGTATTGGACATCAGCTGCTTCCGTGTTGGGTGCACTGGGTCCAATAGCTTTGTCATTAAATCCCCCACCCTTCTCGTTGGCACTTTTACTCTACAAATTGTGGATACCCCTTGGGGCATTTCCAATCTTTTTTACTGGGATTTCCATCATAAATAACAATATTGTTTAAAGAATTTTTCATAAACTGATACGTTTATGGTATTTATTTATGGAAGGTGTAGAGAGTTGCCAGATGTTTCTAATGATTTCTATATTTTAACACAAATCAATCTTCCTAAAGTGAATGATGAGATTTTGCCTGACATACAGATGATCACAAGGCAATAAATCAATACATTTGTGTATTATATGCAAATAAAAATATATGGAATAGCAGTAATTAAATACAAATATATGGGTCAAATGTAAAAATATGAATGTCATACGTAAAAAAGATTTTAAGTAAACATAACAATATTACCCTGAAATGTATGCTAAGTATAGTTCCCTATATAAACATAAAATTAAATACCCTTTTCATGTTACAGATGCCATAGCAGCCAATTTTTCTGAGATTTGCAAAGATACCAGTGTACTTTATAAATTTGGCACACAGAATACTAACCTGGAGGACCAGTAAGCACCATATTCCTGACCAATAAGTACAACATAATACACAATACATGATCATTGGCCCTATGCAGTACATGCTGCATTGTATGGAATATATAATTATATAGTATTACAATTTGTAAATTATAAGACTTCTTAATCTACTATTCTGCATTGGAGTTTCAGTGACAGACTAAAATTGGGGACAAATCTTCCAAACCTGAAACTGCCCATAGAAATCAGCGACATCTGGCAGAGCATGCAACGCGTTATGCTCATACACAATTGTGTTGTACTTACAGTATTTATGTGAAAACAGCTGCCCTTTGCTCCTCTATATAATATTCTTTGTCAGCCCACGATTTATTTTTCTCTGTAAATCCTTATAACGCCCTGTCTGCTTTGACAGCTGCAGATGAGGGACCCGGCAAACAAAGCTGGTGGTGGGACTGGAGGAGACACATCAACATGTGTACAGATCAGTTCGAGTCACTGGAAGTGTGTGGACAGCACTCGCCATTGAAATATGATGATGACTGAATGGAATGTGTACACAGAATTTGATCACTAAAATTAGGCCAGTGGCGGGTCTACAGGGAACATGTCCAGAAAATAATAGAGAGCTGCAGATCTATGGGAGAGCATGGCATGTTTGGAATAAGAGGAGGTATGGTATGATGATGTCATTGTGCCATGATCTTACCAAAACATGTTTATACTCACTAGGCCTCATGTATAAACCTGGCTGAAGAAATTACACTTTTGTGTTGCCCATAGCAGTTGATCATTTTCTCTTTTTCTTCCTTCTTTTTAGTACTGAACACATGTATTGATAAATTGAGAAATCTGACCGGCCACATGTTTACCAGGAAGCACTGAAAAAGCACTTAGCTTTGGCAATAGATCAGTGGGGGGGGGGCTATTGCTTAAGTGTTGCTTCTACCATACCTGACTTTAAACCATAACCCCCTCCATAAGGTACAAAATGCATGGTACATGCCTGCCTCGTGGGCCCCCATAGACTTGAATATGGTTCCCAAGCTTCCCCAGTCTGGATCAGTATTCAAATTGACTTAGTCGACACACAAAAGCAACCATTTTGTTGGATTAATTTGTTAAAAAAAAATAAATTTGTTTAACACAAAGCTTGCAAAAGCAATAAAGTGTGTCATTGTTAGGAAATGCTTATCAGGCTGGCGATTCTGTGCTGTGCGCCACTGCAGTATCCCAAACAACCCATTTTGTCATTTGCAGCAGCATGGAGAATTAGGAAAAAGCAGCAGCCCCTGTTTCCCATTAGTTGTGCAGCCTGATGTATTTTATCAGCATCCCCAGATCTGAGGCTGTGCACAGCTGAAGGGGACTTTAAAAGCTTCCAGTTTCCAGTCACCAGTGCCTGTTGTAGCATTAAGCTTGCTGCTGGTGTGTGAATTCATCTGATATACTGTTGCTGACCTTGCCTGTTTTTGGTCCTGTGAGTTTATCTTGCCTGGACCGACATTTTGCCTGTGACCCCGACTCTGCTTTTGTCTTGCCCTCGTGTACCTCGTCTGGTGGACAGATTACCTGTGTATGACCTTTTGCTCTGTTTTCTGGACTTGTCTCTGTGGGAATCTTGGTACTGCTTTACCTGTGGGCTCCTGGCCTTCTGCCAGCCCTTCCCTAGTCACCATCCCTTCCGCCCCTTGGAAGTCCTGGGGACAACTGTGTCCTGGGAAATGCAACCAGTCTCCCAAACTGAGCCAGGGCTTGCTATAAGTGAAGAGTGTGGTGTTAGATTGGGGGACTGGTCTCGAGTACTGTTGTCACAGATCAGCAGCACAGCTTATCTGGTAATTGTTGTTCACCAGACATATGTCAGATCAGCAGCAGTTGATTCTCATACCTTGCTTCTAGCTCAGGCATGGGCGAACTACAGCCTGCGGGCCATATACGGCCCAATAGGGATGTTTCTCCGGCCCTTTGGGTGGTCCGCGGCTCTGGCCGGTGCCACCCGAACAGGGTCAGGAGAAGGACCCCGCTGGAAGGGCGCACCAGCCAGAGCCGCGGAACATGTCCCCCGGATCTGAGCCTGCGATGGGAGAGTGGGCGGGTTGTGTCCAGTGACACAGCCCGCCCACTCTCCTATCGCAAGCCACATTCAGTGGCGTCATGATGGCATAACACCGCCCATTCTCCCATCGGCCCGGCCCCTCTGTCAAATTTTATTTCAGATTGTGGCCCCTTACTAAAAAAGTTTGCCCACCCCTGTTCTAGCTGCTCTGTCCAGGCTCTGGAGTTAGAGGCGTCGCCAAACCTTTCCAGCTGATTTATCTGCACCTGCTCATCCAGTCCCCGTCCAGCCCACCTGTTAGCCTCACTATATAAGCTAGGTTCAGACTGACACACTCACACTCGCCTTTGCAATAGGTGCGTTTACATGAGGCTCCAGCTTGTGTCTGTTTCTGAGTGCTGATTCCATGGTTCTGACTCTGACCTGGTCCTGTTCTGGTTTTGGAGATTGTCTAGCGATTTGGTTCTACGCTTTGGTTCTATCAGCTGCCTGCACAGGTATGTATGAGGGCCAAAAACCTGTGCGCCGTCCACAGCACAGTCCATCACTCTTTGCAGGGTGCTCTGGTGAACGCCGGGCGGTTACTTAGACTCTGCGCCTCAGCTCATACCTCCGCCAAACGTGAAGATTGCACAGGGGGTCCACTTCCCCACAGCTGTGGCAAATCCATGACAGCTGCTATTGAGAGCTGGTTTGATTGGCTTCACCATACTTTGTGTCATTGATAGGTATAGTATGGCTCACCAAAAAACTATGAATTCCCACTTAGAAGTTCTTAATCAGTTCAGATTTCTCAACCGATCTGACTCGATTTGATTTAAATCAGAATATTTGTGTTCAAAATACCTCCACTCATAGGTAGAGGTAAAAGCTCTCCGTTAATGGAGAAGATAGACTATTATGAGTGAACTGGGTAATGGAATGGATCTAATCCAGGACTGAAAAATTTGCCAACTAATAGCAAATTACTTTTAAGAAATCCACGCCAGGTTTGCTGGATCACCCAGTTTTACCCATAATAGTGGATCTTCTCCATTCTTGGGGATCCTTGATAAATGAGACTCATAGACTCCACAAAATTACAAGTCTTTTGGCAACCAAATATTTTCCATTCATATTTCAACTGCATCTTTAGCTGTTTTCCCAAAGTTTAGAAAAATAGAAATGTTTACCTAGTTGCTATGGGTTACTGCACTTTTGTAGTGCTTGGTGCCTTAATATATAAACCTGCTGTGCTGAATTTAGCAGTCTGGCCTCTGGTATTTCTTTCATTCCGGGTTAGCATGCCAGCTGTCTTCGAAATGCTATGGATGGTGTACAGTTTTACTACCTAAAAATACAGATTCCATAATGGAGAGCCCTACCCCTAACCTAATATAGAATGTTACAACTTCCTACAGACCTTTAAAACAGGATTTGCCTGGTTACTGATTAAGTAAAATTATCTTGTCTCATATATGTAAAATCTTATATATATATAAAATGATTAATAGTTTGTGAATATTGTGTGCATGTTTAGGTGACTTTTATATTATTCATGCATAACTTTCATAACATATTACTGTATATCTTACATCTCTATAGCTTCTCTATCATCTATCAGGTCAAAAGAGGTGTTGTCATATGCTAACAAAATTTTAAATAATTATAAATATTAAAATAACAGTAAAATGTTTTCATTGAACTGCATTAGCGGTCTATTTAAACATTTAATAAAAGTTTTCATACGTTTTACCAAAATTTTACCATCCATATGCATGTTTTTTACATTTATTCAGTTAGGAAATGTGTAAATCAACTATTTCTTATTGTTGAATTCAATGTGAAAATTGTGTACATTTTGGATAAAAGCAGCAAAAAAATAGCAAGCATCTAAAATACCCCAAAGGAATCAAAAAATGATCCTAGAAACAGCTAATAGTAGAAAAATTGGATCAAAGGCCCAAAAAACTGTTAGAGCAAATTTAAAAATAAGTTTACCTTTTTCATCTTAGGACTCTATTTATAAAACAGGGTATCAGACATTCTCCCAAACTTTCCCTCATGGGAATCTTGCAGGTCTATGGGCTTTAATGGCAGTAATTGATTCCCACCAGGGAATGTCAGATTCCCTGTTTTATAAATAGAGTGTTGCAGATATGAAAGACACCAAGACACACTTATACATCATATGTATTAACAAAGTGTATGTAAACTCATTGACTAAAATATCCTGTTAGGTTGGTGTGTTATTGTAATTGTAAAAGTTATATTCAAATTTGTTTCAGCAGTCGTCACTATCAGGAAACCCACACTAAGAAATGGTGAGCAGTCATTGCTGGAGGATTCAGTCCATGTAGACAGGAAATGGTTGTAGGGAGCCTACAGCAGGCCAGGAGTACTAAGAGGAAATCTTGAAGTGGCAATTGTTTATGATACACAAAATAAATGTCATCCAGTTATGGTTTAAATTTTCTATTATACGTCTACATCTGTCATGCAACAATGACTCTAGAACTTAAAAGGGACTGATCACCACATTTTTTACAATATTTAAAAATATAAATTATATAAAAACTTTTTATATATTGAAAAATATGTTTATTTTTAGATTATATATACTTTTTTTTTTTAATTTTTGAGGAAAAACCTTTTATCTTTACCGCCAAATAGGAAACCTCCTGTGATACATATGTCACATATCCTAGGAGGCTGGGGGCTGCTCCTTCTGGGCATGCCTGCTTTACCTGAAAAGGTGAGATCGGCACATTTTTTTTACATTTCTAGAAAGGCGACGTAAGTGGAAGAACCTGGAAGAAAATAGAATATGATGGCAGTGGACAATGTCCAGTCCTCCTCAGAAAGAAAAACGACAGGGCCACGCAAGACCCACTGACTTGGTTTGCAGAAGAATCAAAATCATTACACTTATAAAAGAAAATTAAATTTTTTTCAAACAAAAGTCCAGTTTTAAAATATATTTTTAAACTTTAATTGCACATCTACGGGTAACATATTATGGGAAAAAAGACTTAAGAGTGGGTAGGAAAATCAAGTGAATTATCTAATATACATACAATATATATGTATATATATATATATATATATATATATATATATACAGATCTTTCTTGTGTAACATCCAATGAAACAAATATAATTTGCATGGTATGAAACATCCATCCTGTTTTTCTTTTTGGCTCTTCCTTAAGAAGCAGCATGTATCCTTCACTCAGGGATATTCTGGGGTGACATATGAAGTGGGAAGTCCCCTTTTTCTCTTTTAGAAGCCCCGCTTCCCTTATTAATTAGTCACTAATCTATTTTTATAAGGGTTAAATCTAGCAGCACATTTAATGCACCGACTTTTTTATAGACATGTGAAATTGTTGCAGTAACAAGTGTGAGCAAGCCAGTGCTTTTTCTCCAGGGGATTTCATTTGTTTTACTTTATTTTTTAATTTTGCTAATCCTCTGCTCAATTTGACTCTCTAAAATAAGACATCATGTGCCTTCCGGCAATGCCTTGCCATTTTTACAGAGCAGAGCTGCAAATATAGAAACATGTCTATTCTGATGATGTGCTAAACTAGCAGTTAGAAGAAAGTAAGAATCTGGTTTTAAGTGTAAGCCTATCTTCTGGAGTTCCCTTTGTAGGGGTTAAAAGTTATGCGCATTATTTCCTAAGCCATGGCACGTATCTCCCTGGAGATACCACAGAAAGGTCTGGGTGTACTTTACTTATTAAAAGGTCAAGCAAGAAGTGATATTCATCTGTAGTTAAGCTTGGCACGCACCAATTGGTTTCCACATCTTGTAGGACCTCCAAAGTATCTCTCTACTGTAGTCCCCAACTTTGTTTTTTTCCACCTTGAAGAGTATTTCATTTTGCTTCTGCAGATGTTCCAAGTTTTTAATACTTTGTTGCACACTTCTATTCTTAAATATTAAAGAACAATAATTCAACCTTGAGCCCCTCTTGCATCTTGGGTATATGATGTACGTGACGCCTCAACGCCTTCCTTTATTGAAGTTAAGCCCCGGCATGATCTGGCTCCAAGCCCACCCCAGTATCTCCACGTCATATTCCATATGGGCAGTTGCTTTTTTGGCATTTGGTAGGTAAAAGACAGGTGTCAAAGCTTAATCTCAGTTTAAAGTGAGGGTTAATTCCACATACGCAGCCTGGTCCTAGAATCTGCAGAGCAGTGCTTCTTGACCTTTCTAATGTTGGGCAAACTCCTTGAAACCCTTTAGGACTTCAAGGAACCCCTCCTATAATTACTATATCCTCAGCTCACAGTACATTACAATGCTGGCTAGTAGGAAGAATGTCACCCTTACAGATTGCCAAAGAGATAATCGGGGTCAGTGGTGACCTGCAAATTGCTCATGGCTCAAGGAACCCCTTGCTACCTTTAGAGGAACCTTAGGGTTTCACAGAACCCTAAATAAAGTACATTGATGTAGAGGTTCCACATGGGTAAAATAATTGACTAGAAAACTAACTCAGGTACATGAAGCTTCCACAAGGTGGATGCCAGGACTGCTAGTCAACAAGTCAAATATGCTAGTCAAATATGCAATGCATTCAAATGTAGCAATGTAACTATATTGGAATAATGATGTGTTTGTGGGGACAAATTTACAACTGCATAGGATTTCGCCTCATAGGGTTTTCCTCATAGGGTCATCACAGGATCCTTACAAGAGATGTTAAGGGATTCTCGCTGTAGTTCTTAAATGATCCTTTGAATGTCCTCATGGAGTCCTGAAGCATTACAATCTGATGGCACAATGAGGGGTGAACACAAAATGTGATACTAAAAAAAGAAGGAAAGTAATTTTGATCACTAGGCACTGTTACTGGAAAAGGGAATCAAATGACAGTTTTAGGGGGTTCACAGATTCACATGGTGTGGGTGGTGTGGGAACAGAATGTTTGTCTTTATTAATAAAGTCTTTGCAAAAAAATATTTTTCTAACATGAATAATTATTTTGAGAGCTCCAGTATACCCTGTCGGAAACTTGCTATACTGATGCTGTAGAGCTCAGTTTATAATTTGTTACAGGACAAAAAATGTTCTGATATATATAGAATTACATTATTTTTACTGTTCACACATAACTGTTCTGCATCATTTTTTTATGGGAGAGGACAGTGATCCAACAGGTAAATGTGTTTTATTGCAGAAGGGACATCACCTGTCGCTTTTTGCAATAAACACTTAACTGACGGCTAATTTTCAAAGTGGGGCTTTAGCTTCATTTTAATAATAAATGTATTGTTTAAACTGCAGCAATATACTGTAAGTATCCAAACTTGACCTGATATCAGCTTTATTTAGTTCCTGTACAGAATGCTTGGAGTGTGAGAAAAAGAAACATAACAAAGAGCCAGTTCCTTCATATGCTGTCAAGATGTGAGCTCTTAGGAAGAGTCTTCTGGTTAACCCCTTGCAAAGCCTTCCCACTTAAAGAGGACCTATCACCACAATGTTTACTTTATAAAGAAGGGTAGATGACCCTTCTATATCAAGTAAAAATGTTTTGTTTTTTAAAAAAGGCAAAGCCCCTCCCCTTCTGTCTTTGCTGCCGTGGCCAGGACGACTTATTTTTTTTTTAAGTGCAACAACTGTATTTTAATATAAAAAAGAGTGCAGCACCGCCCCCTAATTCTCGTCCACCTAAGCAATCCAGAATGAATGGGAGCACAAACCCTCAAGGGACACCTACGTCGGGCATCCCGGGAGGCTCTTGGGTGCCCCTTCTGCGTGCGCAGCAAGATTGGCAAGTTTTTTTTCCTCCTACGTCTACTGAGGTGACATAGGATGAAGAACCAGGAAGAAGAGGAGAAGATGGTGGCGCCCAGAGACGGATGCCGGGACCCAATGCAAGACTCCCCCGGCTCAAACAAACTGCCCTGCGGGATTGAAGGTAAGTGTATTTTTGTTTGCATTTTTAGGATCAGTTCCTCTTTAAACCCTAAAATACACTTAAAGCAGAACTACATTTTTTTTGTGTTAGTGAGTTTTTGCTATAATGGCACACATTTACCTTTTTGTTAGTGTCCTACAGAGCTGTCAGTTCCAGGAACCTGTCATTGCTCCATTCTTTGAAGCCTCATCCTTGCCGCCAAACCTTCCAGATTCAGCTATGCTCTTCAGTTATTGGACTGCTGCCTGATGGCTCCAGACTGCATGGGGTATGTGCTATGTAGGCTAAGGACAAAAAACCTTTACCTGTCTCTTCTGCAAAACAATCTCTACTGTCTGGTGTTTTTTGGGTTTAGTTCTGCTTTAGCCTGACATGAGTGCTTAGCCTAACTTTAAACATAAATCTTACCCCCAACTTAAAATTTCACTAATCACCTAAACCCAGAAACAATTAGCCCATAGTTCTTACCATTTTCCTTACTCCCTACTATTTACTGAACCCCAAACTAGTACCTAATACTACATTCCCCCTATAGAAATGCACTTATCAGCAATCTCAGAAATCACCCCCCACACTGAAGCGTGATTTGGAATACCTGAATGCTTACCAAACAAAACAAAAAAAACACACAGTCCTTCTGGCAAGCCCACAAGTGTTTTAAATCCCCCTGTTTTTAATAATCTTCAATCCTGTATACAGATGCACATCATCATGTGGCAAGAATGCTGTCTGCATTCAATATAACAAAGGTTAGGAGTGTATAAATGTCAATGAATTGGCCATCTGCCTCTCAGTGCTATTATTATATTATACAGCTCATTTTGTTGTTTTCAAGTTTATTCTGATTTCTTTTCAGATCATTTTGGAAACAGAGATGGATTTCCATCACTTAGTAATAATATCATACTAAAAGTTTCCCAGTCTGGCAGGTGCTCAGTGTCTGCTGTACCCTCCGAGCCAGTGGGCTTTGTTATTTTATGACCATCTGCGGGCATATTTATGCTTCAGTAATTCTTCATAGTTTTGGATGAAGCCAACAGTTTTCTACGCGGACATGATCCGATTAATAAGACAATAGCATGTTAATAGCATCCAAAACATAGCTTCTTCCATTATATTTAACTGACCATTCCCATAACAGGACAACTGTGGGCCAAAATGAGGTCAGCTGCAGGTCAAATACACCAGTGAATTGATTTGAAATGATCCTTTATGCATCTTAAGCTGATCTTGACAGCAAATTACACATCTACATTTTTTTTCATTTTGGATAAACAATACAGTTTATCTTACAGCACTTCCACTACCTCTCTCAGTTCTGATGTGCAGGAGATACCTGTAAGTTAATATGAAGTCATGTTCATGTGCTAATAGTAACTAAAATTAAAATATACATTTATTCATTTATAATATACCAAATAAGTTTTAATGATACATGCCAGGAGCTCAAATCAAATCAATTATATTTCCATTAAAATGCAAGTTATTTTTCCTCTGAAGCCAGCTATACATGGGAAGATATAACATTCCCTTTCAGTTAGACACGTACATTCTGTTTGTCCTCATCACATTGTCATAGCACTAGTTTATAAATAGCCTTTTATATATAAAACTCTTGTCTGCATCTTTTCTTCATCCTTTGTTGCACCTCACTACTAATTTCTTGAAGTCACTCTGTAGCCATTTTATTTTCACATGCACTCCAATAATGTATGTGGGGCATTTATTATGGTAGGTGCTGCAAAAAAACACACTTTATTAATAGGTATTAAAAACCACTTCCATTTAGGAATAAAGAATAATAGAGCTATTATTTCTGCCACATAGCAGTACCAAATCCCAACATTTTATAGACAGAGATTTGTTTGGAAAGAACCAAACATGAAAAACTGGGGATTTTAAATATACAATAAAATTGAACATTTTGATTATTATAGATAAAATAAATCAATAAAAGGTTTTTTCATTATACATTTTGCATTAGAGCGCCAATCACCATTAAAAACAAATACTTCATAGATCAATAAGGTAGTCAAAACCCCCAACTCAACGTGCTTTGTAAACTTCATCAGGAGTTATTCTGGGGTGACAAACTGTTTACAATTGAAAAATACATATAGAAATTGTTATTGGTATTCACATAAAAAAATCATTACAATAAGAATAATGTTACAATGTTACAATAAAAATTCCTGTGTGATTGGGTGATAATTCAGAAGCACAATTGGAAAACAGGGACAAAGCATTGTCATACTATATATTGAAAAGATATTGAAAAGAACCACAATCTAGCATACAATTCCACAATCTGTTCTACAATCCTACGGGGCAGATCAGTAACATAGCACGTGCCAACAGATCACAAGTAGATAGTGGTGGCCAAGCCGAAAATCTTTCTAAATCCTATCTTATCCATCATTCCCTATTGATAGCATACAATTAATTCTACAGCCTTAATAAAAGGTTTTAGATATAACATTGGAGAAGCTATACTTGCTCATGATATATGTATAGCATGGAACATGTATTTAGTAACACGTACATATTGCTTTTCTCTTCTTCTTTATAATCTATAAAAAAACTCATATTGAAATGTACTTATGAAAAAATATGAATATGTCTATATGGGATTTCACTGATTGGGCTTCCGTATATGTTAGGGTTGAAGAAAGACCTCATCGGAGTGAAAACAGTTATTTTTAACCAGCTATAAAGTTGATTTTGTTGTTTATCCATTTAAATGTGGTCCTTTGATTATTCTTTGACCATCTGTTTTTATATTGTACATGCTCTACCAGTTCCTTGCACTCTTCCAGCAAGGCTGAGTTGGTTGAAAAACAATTTCTACGGAACGCATTTTGATTTTTTGCATCTTAAAACAGCCATGAGAAATCAAAAGCTTTTTTTAGATTAAAAAAAAAGGATGTTAATATTTATTCACCATAAAATAAATAGTGAAACAGCTAAAAGCATTCAGATAACAATTTCACTCTACAAAATGGCAGATTCCTAAAAAAAATTGTTGTCTCGCAATCAGAGGAAGAAATGAGGAATGAAATTCGTTGTGAATATTTAATATCAGATGGACTGATAAATATTCAAAGCTCCATGCCCTGCTATTATCTTGCTCTGCCTCGGAGGGCAGGGAGGCGGAGCAGTGTGGTGGTATGAGCTTGGGTGGATATTGTCCGCCGATGCCCTTGTTTGATATGCAGGTTTTTAGTCCTCATAGAGTATAGGTTTTCTCAACCGCTGTTTACGTTCCTGTATTTACAGACGCATTAAGGTGATTGTTTGGGCTTTTTTTTAGGGTGCCGATCATTGCTGTTTCATGAAACGATATCTAATGTGAGCAGATGGACGAAGGGCTATTGTTGTTCCGATGGCTAAGCGCGTTTTAAATAAACTTTTAGACTGAAAGATCGGAGGCGTAGATGATGGATGTGTCACTTCATGTATTGATGACTGTCATTTTGATTTTCAGTCTTTGGGCTAAATACACTTTCTGTCCCATTAGGATCAAGGGAAAAAAAATGTAAATTCACCGAACCAAAAGTCACTTGCAGTGGTGTTATTAAGCCAGCCCATGGAAGTAATGTGTTTTTTATCTCTGTGTTTCCACGCATGAAAAATGGCAATTCCCGTGAATTGCCAAGAGCTAAAATGGAAGATGAAGTTTAGCGGGAGATCGGGCAGGCGCTGGTCATAGTAAGATGTCTTTCAGTGACAGTCTTCTAGTTAACCCCTTACATGGCCTAATCTCAAATAAGAATGCTAAACCAGTTACAGAACTCATATATATGATCACAACATGAAGATGAAGGGTTCAGGCTTGTCTACATGACCCATATATGTAGTTGAAGTGTAATCAGTATGATTTGTGTCATCGTTATTAATTATTTTGACATGTTCATATCATATGTACCAGAACAATCACAGTAAAAGAGAAGACAATATAAATGTATAGATTACACAGGCTAAAAAATTGGTAGGATTACTACTACTGGGCCTCCATTGTTCTCTTTTGTTCAAAGTTGTTTTAAAGAAAGTACTGATAAACAGAAAATATATAAGAAATAGTTTGACATTGATGACATCTACTAACATAATGACCAGACAACTCGGAGACTCTATACGTGAGGATTCTTACTATAGAAAATCTACCATTTGGTGGTCCAAAGTTAGGATTTACACAAAGCACTAGGTATACAGTTTAAATTGAAAACCAAACAAAAACATGATTTGGAAATCTTTACTGTAAGTCATTTTTTTCACTATAAGTTTATAGTTATCAAATACAAAATAAGCGAAACATCTGGGTATATTCCTTGTACTTTACAACATTGTATCCGAGATAATATTAATGATACACAGAATGCAAAGCTACTGGGAAATGTGGCACAAGATGCATAGTGGGCTTAATGCCTGGAACAATTGCAAAATATAATTTCAGTACATCAAAGTCAGAAAAGTTAATGGTACAAGTTGACAGTTTTTATACTGATTTCATATGGTTTTCAATTCTACTTGCATAAACTTCTTTGTTCATAATCTAAGAACATATGTTGAGACACATCTCTTTTATGTGTTTCTTTTTTTATTCTTTATTTTTACAAAGTAATGATTTTAAAGTATTGTGTGGTCAACGTTTATTCTTAGGTTAAAGAGAAATATTTAATTAGGATCATTCAGATTTTTTAAGATAGTTTTTTAAAAATTGCCATTACAGTCATTTACACCCATTTACATTTGGTAGATAGCCAATTGCCAAATGATGCAAAGATACTACTCTGGATCCAATGCTTTGTTTGGCACACATTTTACTTATTTTATATACCTATATTACATTTGACAAAGATAAAAGTGAACAAACAAAATACACATTATTATCCCAATACAAAGCAAACAATTCATCCTCTAAATTCATCCTCTAGGAATTGTAATAGGACTGATTTACTAAAGTAGTTTAGGCTGTTCACTTTTCAGTACATTGCAGGGTAAATGTATTAAAAATTTTGCTTAGCAAAAAATATCCAACCACGTGCATGGAAATATAAAAAAAATATGTTTGCTTTGATATGATTAATTGACTAAAGTCATCAAAGCTTCACTTCATTTAAGTGAATCATTCCTTGCAAGCTGCTTTTTAATTTTGCTAAGTAAAAAGCCTATACTACTGTAATAAATCAACCCCAATCAATATGTGACAGATGAGAAAAATCCTTAGTGTCTTACCAATAGACTTCACAGGGTTCAGCCTGACCTGGGACATGGTGGGATATTTCCTCGGACTTTCTGCCACATACATGTATTTGTATTGTGCATTTCTGCAATTGGTATACCTCCTTCCATCTGAAGGTGTGAATGATAAATTGGACATTTCTCTTTGCCACATCATGGCACCTGGAAAGAAGCCCCTTAGGAAATAGTTAATTGTCCATAGATTCTGGTATTTATCCTAATGCAGATTGTTTTAAATGATTTTGTTGTAAATTATTGTTTTGTTTTATTTACTGCTAAATATATTCTTCAATAAAAATGTATTGGAGAAAAAAAGAAAAATCTAAATGGCCAAAACTCTGGAGTTATTAGAAATTCAGTCCATAGTGGCCATGAATTTTTAAACTATCCTTGTATTAGCGCAAATATCATTCCTATTTTTTTAGCGGTATCAAACACTGGGATGACTAGATCTGTCGATAAGGTGGGTGAATAAAATCTACAAGCTTTGCCTTTTCTAAAGCAATAAATGAAATAGTTGCTGTTGAGCTGTATTTTGGATTTGGATTATCAGATTAAATTCTATGTTAAATTCTATGGACGTGTGGGTATATATATATATATATATATATATATATACACATATTTATTTTATAATAAAGGTCAAACATGCAACTTCGGGATGATTAGCAGATGTGTTGGGCAATGCAGTCATCATAAAAAATGAATGCACACTGTTGGTACAAAGTACTTTTTTGGGGTTATTATTTAGGCATGCAATTTTTTTTGGTAATGCTAATTACATTTGCAGACAAAAACACTGTAAAATTACTTTTATATCACTTAAAACAGATTTTCACAGGAAAATATTTTTTTTCAACTATATGAACCTTTTAAATAACTTACTAAGACTCCCTAATATTACTCACCCTTAAGATAACAAACCCTAAAGCTAACATTTAAAATTATTTCACCCTTATACAAAATTGTAATCACTTAACAAAATCAAACATTTAAATATATAAAGAGCTTCATGTATTCATTGTGGGACAAATGTTAATATCTAGTCTCATTTGAGGCTTTTTTGGAGTTTATAAATATTTTGCTTAGCTATACAAATGAATTCTTTGTAATTACAGTGTTCTGGAGGTTTATTGAAAGGATATATTTTGAATTAGTAGTGTACAGGTATGATTATTGAACAAGATGGTATATTTTCAGCAACACTTAACCGAAACGTACTTTATTATTTTAGCAATGTAGGTTTTAATTTATTGTGCTTAAAAAAATGTGTCTTTCATGGTAATGATATGTGCTCTGCATTAGTTTAGGTATGACAATGATGTGGATTTACAAAAGGAATATAGGCTGTTTACTTATCAAAGTAAATTATTACTTAGTAAATTAATCCAAGCTTTACTAGCAACCATCTAATCATGTGCTTGCAAAAAATTTCTGTTTTTACATTTTCTTGTATATGTTGATTAATTTATATTGCTATTGATATGTTTGATTTGCTGCAAAACCATACAGGACAGGAAAAATTTAGTGTTTTGCGTCAACTTAGGGAAAATCTAACATATTTTTTTAGCTTTGGATAGAGTAGGGAAATATTGATGTTGTCTTAGTCTCTTTTGGGAGATTTTACTTTGCTTGCTGCCCCTAATGACAAGAAGTAATGAACTATTGAGATTCAGACTTTTACAGTCGGTGATAAGTAGACAGAAGGAAACCTGAATTGAATCCTATAGTTCCTCTTGCTGGTTACATAGATGACTACAAAGTATTAGCAGATCTTTTGTGTGGTAAAGCGTTATGATCACCTACAACTAAAGATCTTACTACCAATTTTACAGTGAGACATTGTTCCAGTTAACTTCATACTTCCAAACAGTATGCAAAGAGGTAAAATCACATGGCGGTCCTATGACTTGGCAATAACAGCACGTAAATGTAGAGTCTGATCATCAGTAGGATTTTTTCAGCAGGTATACTAAATTATAGTTAATTTGACCATATTGAGTAGATTCATTAGGAAATGCCAATTAATATTATTATTCAAGAATTAAATACCTAAACAATTTGTAACTTTTGGGATGTGTGCAGATATGGGGCTTCAAAGTCAGCTGAAAATATATCAAAAAGCATCATTATAAACCTCAACTTTCTCTATTGTCAATGTTATGCAGCTAATAGATAAAAGAGAAGAACAAGGGAGTTCAGAAAAAGATTGTATATTCTTATGGCACAAATGTGTGTTTTCAAGTTAAAAACAAAGATATATTTGTTCAAACATATTTAAAATGGTACGTAGTCCACCATAAAATCATACATAGTCATTAATAAATATTATAACCCTTTACATTAGTTTTGTTTTACTATATAAGCCATTCTGGAGATAACTACAAAATGGTTTCACCAGAGGGCAATAGTTTAATTAAACACGTTTCACAGAACTATGCTGCTTCCTCAGGAATGAACTAAGGGTCTGAACAGAAAAGTAATAATGATAATCAATGAACAAAGCAATAGAGGATCTTAAAAATTGACAAGTGATAAAGAAATATATAAAATAAATTTCACACTTACTTCTGTTACTACTGTAACAAGCAACAAATGCTGTGATTTAATGGTGGACTACGTACTGTTTTAAATAGGTTTGGACAAATAAATCTTTGTTTTTAACTTGAAAACACACGTTTGTTCCCTAAGAAAATTGCATCTTTTTCTGAACTCCCTTGTTCTTCTCTTACTTCAGTTGCTATTAGGGATGTGGCATAATTAGCTATATACTAAAAGAATTTTTTTATTTGTGGGTGTTTGAACTCTTTTCTTTTCTATTGTTAGTACTAATGTTAGGTAGCTAGTTTTTAATGTTAAGATAAGGAATAAAACAAAAAGGTAGGGAACAAAAACAGAACACGTGGAAACACTCTATAATTCAAGAAAAGGAAAAGAATATTTAATTGAGGGGGGAAAAATATAAAAGAAAGAGAAAAGAAAATTTAAAATTAAAAGGCCGCTTTTCAAGTAATTAAAGGAACATATGTCAAAAAAAGATAAAATATACTTACAGACAATGGCCGAAATGAAAAGGGGAAGAAAGAGAAATGTAATGGCCAAACCATTTAAAAGAATAAAAAAAGGAAAGAAAAACATATTTGAAACAAAGGCACAAAAGATATGAAACAAAGAAAATGGGTAATCATAGACAATCAAAAGATTAAGAAAACACAGATGTTTTCAGAAGAATTAAAAGGTAACAGACAAGTGGATTTGGTTGACCCCATCTACAGAAAACGAAGTTGTCCTTTATTTCATGGGGTTATTCCAGTATTTCAATTTTAGAAATTCTTTTAGTTTGCAAAGAACATTTTGCAAGAAGTTAGTTATCCTGATTAGGGTCACCAGTCAAACAAAATGTGTGACTCATGAATCTCTTGCACTTTTAGTGATTTTCAAATAGAAATAATTATCATAAGAATGATTCATTCTTAAATGTACCACAAATTAAAAATAAATTCTAGAGACTAACCTAAAACACAAACTTGTTTTAATATTTAATAAAGTATCTACATTTGTAAAGTATCTACAAATGAACATTATCACAAAATTTCTCTTTTCATATACATTCAGCTTTGCTTTAAGGGAGTCAATAAAAAATAAATTCTTAAATAAAATTTATGGCTAAAGAAAACTGTGTGGTTCGCCACTCCTGAGTGAGTACCCAGGAGTAGTGTGGAGGAGGTTTTACCATGCATTCGGGGTTGTTTGCTGAAAGGCATAGTAAGTGGATGCGTTTCTCTTACCACATGTCGCAAAGGATCAAGAGCCATTTGACATCCTTCAGTTCAACTGCTCTGCAATTGCTTTGAATTTCTTCCAACTGCATTAGCATTCCTATTCAAGTCTATGGAGCGGTTTAGCAGCAGACCGCCCCTATATGCTACACAAGGGTTCTGAAAAAGTGTTTCAAAGTACCTGCAAAAAATTAAATTTCAATCAAACCCTTTCATGTTAAAGACAATCCGAGTTTTGGAGCAGTTGAATATTGGTTGACCTTGGAGAACCAAAATGGAATTGCCATAAGGAACTGCGTAACTGCACGTAAAAAAAAAAATTTAAACAGAGTAAACAATTGCATCTTAGCTGAAATAAAAGCAAAGATTGTGAGAAAATTGTATGAACATTGGCTGATAAATAGACAACCTAAAGGGCCCTTCGTTCTTCTCCATTTAACACTTTGTTATAGAGCTTTGTTTTGTGTATAGAGCTTTTGTTAGGACGTTGGATGTTGTCATTTTATTCATTCTTTGTTGCAAATTGCTGGCGATCTCCTGTATTTTATTTTGCACCCCCTACTGTCTGTATAATGTGTGTTGAAACAGCCACTTCTCGTCTTGGTCATAAAACACCTGACTTGGAGCCAACAGCTATGTCACCAGATCTGGCAGCCTGCTGCACCCGAAACCATGTCCAGAGATGCAATGTCCATCATGATTACATTGTGGTCACCTGACTGTGGTTAAATGGACTCACATTTTGTAATAATGAGTCTTTTGTTTTGGCTGTATAAATGGTGTTTTATATGCCAATTGATCCTGGATCCTGCTCTTGCTTGCTATAGTTTATAGGTCGTGCCTATTCATAACTGATTTTACTAACTCAACATTCTTAAAAATAAAAGCCAGGACTTTTTAATCTCTGTGGTGCCGCATTTGTATTTTGAAGATTTGTTATTGCAGACATCTTTAACATAGATTTTAAATACATAAATAAAAATGCGATATCATATAATATATGCTGGGGAGCGGTATTTCTGAACCAGGGTTTCTCCAGAGGTTGCCAAGCGTTCCTTGAGCAATGAGAAATTTGTGCCTCTCAGGTCAGTTTAACTGACACCAATGATGTTTTTATCTTTAAATGTGACATTCATCCTGCTGGCCAGCAATGTAGGAGGAATTCTGACCACAAAATAAATATACTGTGAGCTGTGGATATAGTAATTATAGCAGGGGTTCCCAGAAAACCTGAAAGTTTTTTCAAGGGTTTTCCTTTGTTAAAGGTAATGAAACACTGCTTTAGTGGATAGATACACAGGTAGATAGATAATAAAGATAGGAAAAAGATAAATGCCAATAGAATGAAACAAAACTAACTGATAAAGAAGGAGATACTTGTAAACCTACATTTATGATGTAAATATTATCATCCTACGCTGCTCCTTTAGATCATCCTGTGTTAGTAGACAGTGTGACATGTTTCCTACAAACACTTTATTTCTTCAACTCGCTTCTGTATTTGTTTGTTTAATTGATATTTCACTTTCCCCAGGCAGGAACAAAAGAGAACACTGCTCTTCTTAATTGGGCTTGCCTTTGTGCTGTCTGCTACTGTCGATATAAACACATCGCATGTTTGTGTCATTAGCATTGTGCACTGGATGCGTTGTATCGTCAGTAACAAGTGCACAGCCACAAAACAAATTAACAGCTGTCTCAACGGTTAATTACAAAATGGATGAAGCATTAGGGCAAAGCATTAATGTACTCGTTAAGACAGAAAGACATTGCCTGGGCTCTTTTCCAATTAGTTAAGTCCTGGGTTGGCATGCCCTACTTCTCTGTTTACTCTCATTTCTCTTAAAACACAAATATCTGTGAACCGAGACTTAATGCGACTCCCGATTCTGATTTTGAGCTCCATGACCTCGCTAATGACTTTTTTTTTTTTTTAAAACGCATGTTCAGTAAAATTTCATTTTGTGCTACAATTTGAGGCTCCTCTTTGTCTTTTCATATCAAGGAGAACTTTACTGACCTCTTGGTTAGGTCGTAGTTTATGGCTTTCATACATTCAGCGGATCAATAGTCTTGTTTAATTATTACATGGCAGGGCCCGAGTTCTTTCTGTCGTACATAATTTTGATCAATAGCAAGCAGACATAACAGGGTATAGTGCAATAAAAATGGCAGGCTTTAGTTAAAGGAAATCTCTATTCAGAGGAAACTACCAGTAAACATAAATAATATCAGGCCCCATGTACTTGGTTTGCAGTTTTGACTGTTAGGTGCTGCAGTGTTTGCAATGAATGGTTCAGATCTGTTCACATTAGTTTAGTTTTTCCGTTTTTAGATCGTATTTACATTCATATTAAAACTGAAAGCCAACTTTTTCCCAAGTAATAAAAAAACAGCAGTTCCTGGCTGTAAAACGGAAATGATAAACAACATTACAATGTGCTTCCCCTCCCCCCGCCATTCCTGATCCTGGGGCTCTTCTGCACATTCTGTTAACCCAGGACTGATGAAAAGGGGCCTAAAAAATATGTTTTACCATAATTTATATTAAATGTATTTTTAAAAAAATGCACCAATGGGAAACTGTTATTACATTTTTATGTATTGCTTTGTATTGCTAACAATCAGTGAAACGTGGTATCAAGTATCTGAATTTGCCTTGGTATTAGCCTTGTTCTTCTTGTTCTTAATCATGAATTTATATGACTATTGCATCACTGCCCGATCCAAGGCTGGGGGACGGCTCCATGACAGCCAGGCATGGCCAGGAAGTGGGTTGAAAATGCTGCCTATTATTTAACCAAGGAAACCTAGTGGTGGAAAATAATACCGGTAATTGTGAAGGTCATGCAGGAATGTTTTTTGTCAGTTTATGGGTTATTATTATTGTCTGGATTTCTACTTTAGGATAATGCATGCTGATATACACCAGCATTTAGCTAAAGCGTGCTTTTATAAACAGATTGGCAAACGTTTTATGATGGCAGAAAAAAGTGGAATAATTCAAGTACAAAATGTTTTTTTTTACCCATAATTCTTTCAAACCTATTCTTGTATAACTCTATTTAAACATGGCTTCTTCTTCAAAATGACATATTGTTTTAGTGTCACAAGGACAGGGAATTTTACCCAACAAAGATTTTGACAACAATAAAAAAATCGCATTTTAGGGTTTCTGTTCTTTACAGAATTTTAACTGGATATGTGGTTTAAAGCAGTGTTTCCCAACCTTTCTTAGTCGCGGCACATATTTTACAATTAGAAAAATCCCACGGCACACCACCAAAAAGTCAGACACGTAAATTAGCTACCTGCTGCCATCTAGTGGAAGAGTTTTTTTTTGGTTCTGCCTATCACTATACATCGCTGGTATAGTCAAATGAAGACAAATTTTTTGCAGTAAATAAATCATTTTGGGACCAATTAACTGAAATTGGATAATTTCCCACGGTACACCCGAAGATCTCTCAAGGCACACTAGTGTGCCGCGGAACAGCGGTTGAAAAACACTGGTTTAAAGGATCAATTTTATTTGAATTTTAGAAGGGTCTGAACTCCCTGATCATTTTGTAATTAAAAACTTTTTTTGTTTCGTTCATATCTAGGAGTCGTATCTGGATGTCCATAACCCAAAGACTACCTGTAAATGAAAAAGGATTCCCAAAGCACTATGTATTTTAGCACTTTAGCTTAAGAGCCAGTTTAGCTCACTCAGGCGTTTGTCTGTTATTGACTAGTGTTGGTTGAATAGTTCGAATCAGCGGCTATTCTAAGTCTATAAGAGGGTGGGGGGGTTCAGGTTATTTTCTTGACTGTGTAGAACTGCAAGAGCAAACCGCTTCCCTGATCATTCTTGCAGCCTTAGCGTAACTGTAGTATGTGTTCTTGGATAGAGATTATCTATCCAAGAACACAGTATTCTTGGATAGAGAAACTCTATCCAAGAACACATACCTCAGTTCTGCTAGGGCTGCAAGAGCAATCAGGGGAGCGGAGCTGTCAGCTGTCCGCTCCTCTGATTGCTCTTGCAGCCCTAGCAGAACTGTATGTGACTCCAAGGCCTGTGACACTGACAGGATGATTCCCACGGCTGCATTTATTCTGAGCACAGCTGTGGGAATCCTCCTGTCAGTGTGGGATCCCTGGGCACTAGAGGTTAATTGGGGACAAGTCTCCCCATTCATCACTTCTAGTCCTCTGTGATTGGCTGAGGAAAGGTAAACCCTGATGACAGCTCAATGGTTTTCCTTTTCCTCAGTCCTCATTTAACCTCTAGTGCCCGGGGATCCCACAATGAAAGGAGGATTCCTACGGCTCCACACCATCGAACACCACCACTAATATTGACACCCCCCAACTGAGGCCTATTATATGGGAAGAGACAATAACCAATTTGGTTGTAAATGTCACTACAATCAATCTCCATAAACAAGATTTTTTTTTGAACAACACACAGGAAGGAAGCTCAAAAAAGCATCTGGGATTGCTGGTCAGTAAAAGCCTGGGGATAATGGATTATTTCTTTTCCTTTTTTGGGTAAAATCCTGATTATATATGTAAAATGTGGTAAATTATTTCATGGTATTTTTTTATTTCTACTTTTTTTCGCATGATATTTACATGTAAAAGTCCACCTTAGGTAAGCATCTAAAAGCCCTGAAATTGTTGGTGAATCCTACTATTTTGAATTTGATGCCAGCAGCTCCAGGAGACTCAGAGCTGTCACTCTATGGCAGTGTTTCTTAACCAGGGTTTAGTGGAACCCTGGGGTTCCTCCAAAGGGGTTTCTTAAGCAAATTGTGTCTCACAGGTCAGTTAAACTGACACCAATAAGATATATGGCTAGTGGGAAGAATGTCATCCTTACGGATAGTCAAAAATGAGGCATTCTTCCCACTGACCACCACACAAATATACTGCGAGCGGTGGATATAGTAACTATAGGGTTCCTTTAAGGCCTGAAAGTTATTTAAAGGTGGTTAAAAAGGTAGTAACACTGCTCTAAACAGGTATTCCTGTTTGATCCTTCCCTGGCTGCTAAATAAAAGGTTATGTATGCATAAAAAGAGAAGGGTGGGGGAGTCTGGCCAGCACAGTCAGTATTAGAACATTACCTAAAAAACAAAACAAAATAGCACTATAACATGTAGCAAAGAAAGGGTTTTGCTAGAAATTACAATTTTTCTGGAGTAGTCACAATTTTTTTAGCAAACTTAAATGGACCTTGAATGTGAATAAAAATGATTGATATATAGTATTGATAAATCTTATATTATTAATAATATATATTGATATAAAGTACTGACACACTGCAATTAAACATTTATTTGAGTTTTGGGGATTTTACCTGCATTTTTTTGAAGATGTTAACAGTGTGTATTTCATAGGCATTTGCAATTAAACATAAACATTTCTAAATGAATTAAACTGGCAAAAGAAGACACTTTTATAAAAGAATATTTTTTCCTGATATGGAATAAGCAGACCCTGCTAAAATGTTTACTTTTCACTTGATGGCTGGCTGACTTTTTTTTTCAGAACATATCTGGTGGAGTGTTTTGTTGGGGAGGGGGCTCCGCACAGTAAAATACTTTCCTTGTTTGTTTCTAAAGATGATACAGGTTGATTGTAGAAACGAGGCGATGAGCACTGTACTGTAAAAATCAATTTGCATTCACAGTCTAATATTTTTTTTGTTATCCTAACCTTTATTTCATGCGAATAAACAAATACCTTTTTTTTTAATGACCTTGGTAGTTATAATGCCCTGGAAATCTTTACTTCGTTTAAATATTGCATAATAATCAAAAGCCACTTTGGCCCATTGCTAAATTCAATATCAAAAGTCACTGATGTGTGATTCTTAGCTGCCTCAAGATATTTGAAGAAAATGTGTTGTGGTTTGAAAAATATTTTTAGAATTTATATGGAAAAAAAATCCAAAGTGAATATGAAACACTGGATAAAAATATTGAATGTTAAACTATTTTCTTCTAACTGGTACAGCCTTTATATTCACAATGGTTATGAGGTTGTGATGTGGTAACTACTTCCCCATACCAGTGAACTGCTGCCTTGAGGGAGACACTACAAACATCACATGGATAGGAATGAGTGAGTGAAATTTTTCATTTCGATCTCGTGGCGAACCAAACTTTTCTTGCTTACAGAACATGTAAGCGAGAACAGCCTTGTGATTCGCCACAAGGTTGTGTTCTCACCGAACTCAGATGAACTCTCAATGGAGAAACTCCACTGAGAATTCGCCTGCAGTCACAGCTGATGTGCCTCCAATCAGCTGTGACCGCAAGTTCCCACGTTCCCTGGGCTGTACTTATCAGCCCGGTGACCGTGGGAACTGAACTTAGATGAACTCCCAATGGAGAAACTCCATTGAGAGTTCATCTGGAGTTCGCCTGCAATCACAGCTGATTGTAAGCACTCGCATGCCTCCAATCAGCTGTGATTGCGGTTTTCCTGGTCTCTGGGCTGTACTTATCAATGATCAGTACAATGATAAACACAGCCGGGTGACCGTGGGAACTGAACTCAGATGAACTCTCATTCATCCATTGAGAGTTCGCCTGCAGTCACAGCTGATTGGAGGCACTCGCGGGCTCTACTTATCAACCCAGGGAGCATGGGAAATTTCACTTCAATGGAATTTGCGAAAGCGGTTTGCCGAAATTTTGCGGACCTATGAGAATGTCAAAGGCATTGTCGCTCAAACCACACAGGATGGCTTGATTCCAAGGTGGGTCTGAACATTAGACCTTAGACTGCTTTTCATTTGTAAAACTTGGCTGCTTTGCCTAAAAAGACAATCGTTTATAGGGCTCATTAGCTCAAGCTTCAGTTTGCAAACACTGGGAAAGAGTCAGAGCAGTGGCCCTCTTCTTTGTCCTCTTCTATGTCTGCAATTTTCAGGGGAATAGATAATACTCACCAGCTACTTTATTAGGTGCACTTTGCTAGTACTGTGTTGGACCCCTTTTGGCCTTTGGAATTGTCTTACTCCCTTGTAATTCAACAAGGTTCTAGAAACATTCCTCATGGATTTTGGTCTCTACTGATATGATAGCATCAAGCATTTGCTGCAGGTTTGTTAATTACTCATCCATGATGTGAATTTTCTGTTCCACTACCCCCCAAGGGTGCTCTATTGGATTGTGATATGGTAACTGTGGAGGACATTTGAGTAGTGTGAACTCATGTTTAATAAAGTTATCCTGATGAAAGTAGACATCAGGAGATAGGTAGATTGTGGTTATCAAGGGATGAACATGGTCAGCAACAATAATAAGATACATAAAGATACATAAGGTACCAAGGGGGTACAGTTACATAAAGTGGTCAATGAGTGTATAAATAAATAAATAAATATTTATTTATATTGTGTTTGTGGTAATTGTGGTCTTGCTACACATCTGTATGTCTGGAAGCTTTGAAAATACACTGTACTGCTGGAGTTCCCAACCTCTGGTCCGCGTGGTCGGTGCACCCCCCAGCAGGGTCAGGAGAAGGACCCCGCAGGGGGGCGCATTGGCCAGAGCCACGGACCATGTTCCCCGTAGGGACCGCAGGCTCAGGGCAGTGGGCGGGTTGTGTCCGCTGTTTCTGGTATAATGACGTCACTCTGGGGGACGTTTCTTTCCCTTTGAGTGACACCTGGCTCCCATTTGCCCTCCAGAGTATGTGCATTTAGTGGTCCACGAGCTAGAAAAGGTTGGCGACCACTGCTGTACAATATCATGCAATCAACTTCACTGCTTCATTAAAGCCAACCAGAACATTATGTGGTTCAACTTCCTTGCCTATAGTACTGCTGCATTGGCTTGGGTACCAACATATCCCATAACTATAGCATAAACTCTTTTTAGTTTTAGATAAGTGGTGAAAGTTTGAATCCTTTTTTGAGATTTGTTTTATTGTATCTGCATCACTTCCTGGAAAGATTTGCTACTGCTCTTTGTCCTAGTGACTATTTTTTGGTGGAGCCAGAAAGTTTTGGGAAATCCAAAATGATTACCAGGCAAGAAAAAATATTCACTGGGGGTATTTGTCTAAGTGGTAACTGTCTAAGAAGAGATTTCCTTTATTTATATACACATTTTGTCTCAATTTTAATAGATATTTCTTCGGGATTAAAGGTAAAGATACCAATCAGTGAAAGTTGAATCAAGAATGGTTGCTTGTTGGTTTTCCCACTTTGCCTGGTCTTGTTTACAGGAACACAACATTCATTGTCATTGCTTGCTTTCTTGCCTTGTTTTTTCTAAATAATGGGCACAGAGTACTAGCTCCACCTTGAGGAAGTTTATATTCTCCAAGAAGAACAAATGTATTAGATTTCCTTTTAGTTAGTGATGTGCTGACCAGTACATTGTTACCATGTTACAAATGTTATTGTGACATGTAGACATGCTGCATTTTTTTAAAAGCACCAAGGTCCACCGAGAGAAAATCCGGGCCCCGGTACAAAGAAGGTGTGTGGGCCCTTATACAAAATTCTACACACATGTATGTGTGTATATTATTTATTTCTAACAATCGTAGATTGCAGAGATACATAAAGATAAGTAATTATAGGTATAAATGTAATAATAAAGTAATATATTTATAATAATAAAAGAGCTTTATGATAGCATTTATTGTCTGCCGAACAAAGGTGCTTTCCTGGCTTTTTTTCTAGAGAAACAATCAATTACCTAATCAAAATTATTCTGTTTTGCTAGATCAGAACCAATACTGAATACTTAGTCCACTTTCCCAAATTCGTACTGTCTCAGGACGCAGCAACTACGTGATGTATTTTTTTCCGGGCTGATGACTTTTTTCTTATTGCGCCCAGAACCCCCTTCTCCTTGACACATTCCAACGAGCGGGGAATACCCTTGTAGACCACATGACCTCTCTCCCAGGGTGACCTTTATGAATGTCTCTTACATCGTAAACTGTTGACCGCTGTCAAGTACCCTGTGACCCATCTGCGTTTTTAATTTCGAAACTAAACAGACTTGCAAAATTTTAAAAAATACAAAAAAATTAAATGAATTAAATAAATAAATGTTCAAATTATAATAAAACTTATGGGATGCGTTGGGCTTTATGGACCCCCTTGAGCTTCATAGGCCCCAGAGCGATGTATTGGCTGCACCCCCCTCTCCTCGGGCTGGAAAGCACAACATTGCTGTGTGTTATGATGCACTGCAACACATTTGCAGCACAGCTGTCCAGCCTTAGTGCCTGCAGGTGGCATTTAAAGTAGAACTATTCTTATCCTTCCTTAGTTCATGTCAATTCCATTTTTGCCCTGGTTATTGATACAACTTATTGATACAGAGTGAATGAGCTCCAAGGAGGCAACATTTGGTGTCTGTGGTTGTGGTTGGTATTTAAACCTATGCAAATACCAAATTCTATAAAGTCATTATTAGCAAAAGAACTATAAGAGCTCTGAAAAGGATGAATGAGAAAACACAGTAACAGTAAAGGTAGCTGTGGTGCCATCTATGCAACACAAAAGAATATTCAACTTAAAGTACAAGGACTACTTTAAAGAACAACCCTGGCTCAATTAATTCCTCTACTTAACTGTGTGCAGCCCACCTGAGATAATACCTACATTCCTTAATATTTCAGTAATCTTTCCTCCTACAAGGTCATGGACGACTCATTTTCCTACTGCACATGCAACACAATACCCTTGATTATTTATGGGTAACAAGCAAAACTTTCCCCAGTACTTTGAAATCTTCATTCATTCCGAAATTGGTTAGGTTTATTTCAGCAAATAGCCAGCATCTTGGGACAAGGTATTTAACACATTTTTGTACTTCTTATTAAATTAACTAAAATCCAGAGTGCCATAACATAGTGCAGCATTGGTTCTTAGTTCTAAGGAGCTGCTGAAGACCGCCATGTCTATGGGTTACCTAAGGGAATAGGTATGAAGAAGAACCAGACATGAACTTGTCAGAAGCAAGATCTTTGGAAAGGTAAATTTGGCCTCATATGGGTTGCCCTCAGAGAGATGGGTAAGGGGGGTTTATTAAAGAAAACTTATCAAAAGGTGAAGACCTTTAAAATGGCGCATTTTGATTCATGCATAAGCCCAGTTGGCAATGTGCCAGTTGCTGGGAGCCACACAGGATGGCTTGATTCCAATGTGAGTCTGAACATTAGACCTTAGACTGCTTTTCATTTGTAAAACTTAGCTGCTTTGCCTAAAAAGACAATCGTTTATAGGGCCCATTAGCTCAAACTTTCCCCAGTGCTTTGAAATCTTCATTCATTCCGAAATTGGTTAGGTTTATTTCAGCAAACAGCCAGCATCTTGGGACAAGGTATTTAACACATCTTTGTACTTCCTATTAAATTAACTCAAATCCAGAGTGCCATAGCATTGGTTCTTAGTTTTAAGGAGCTGCTGAAGACCGCCATGTCTATGGGTTACCTAAAAGAATAGGTATGAAGAAGAACCAGACATGAACTTGTCAGAAGCAAGATCTTTGGAAAGGTAAATTTTGCCTCATATGGGTTGCCCTCGAAGAGGTGGGTAAGGGGGGTTTAATAAAGAAATCATATCAAAAGGTGAAGACCTTTAAAATGGCGCATTTTGCCATAGCCCAGTTGTAGGTATGGTTCTCTTTAAGGAGCAATGCAGTGTAAAATTTTTTTTAGGTGCATAAAATAATTTCATTGATCCTTTGTGCATAAAGCCTGTGGCTTGTCGTTGTAACATTGTTGTGTGCTGCAGGGGTCTGCTGGAGTGCTTCATAGGTATTATTTTGTCATGACTGGCCAAACCCTATGCAAGGTCTAAAGATTCTGCAAAACCAGCAGTGACATGCCACAAATGGTATTTAGAAAAACACAACAAGACAGTGTAAGGTCATCAAAACACAATATTCTCATCTGGAGTCGTGAATTAGAGGAAGCATTCTCTGTCAGCGCAGTTCTATCTCTCTGCAGCCATTGCAGGCCCATATTGGGAAGAGTCTCCATTCACATAACAGGATCAATACTGAAAGAATGGGGGAGTACTTAAGGTAAAAATGGAGCACAAAAGACGTCTTTTTACTGCAGGGGGAATATTGTAAATAATAATGAATGAACAGCATGATGGTGTTTGTGAATCATAAGATTACTGATTGCAAACATTATAAATAAATTGATAGCATTTACACTTTTCTTTTCCAGGGTAAAGCTAAATCGAATTTAGTTGCATCAAATATACTTATGTAAATTGATTTGCACGAAGTGCTTAACTCTTTCAAATCTAAAGTAGAATTCTAAGCATATATATAAAAAATCTTTAAGTCTCTTTTAACCTATTTTGTGTTTAGACTAATTCCATTATTTTTTTTTAATATTTCTTTATTAATGTGTTGTCAAAAAGTTTCATTACAGAAGTACAAATCTATGGTATCAAACATAGGAAAATCTCTGTTCTTAAAATTTAAAATTAAAATCTGTTCTATTAAAATTGATAAAAAAAAACATTTCTTGCATGTTCACTAGCTTAGCTAAATAAAGAACCATCTGTACAAACAGGTTGTTATGTGATAGGACCTAGTAGACTTAACATTCTCACATGGCAGTGAGCAACCTACACTATATGGCCAAAATTTCGGGGGACCTGACCATCATAGCTATAAAGCTAGTTGGACATCCCGTACCAAATCCCTGGTAAAGCATGGGGTTGCTCCACCTCCATCTTATGGCATTAACAGCCTCCTCTGTTCCAGTAAGGCTTCTTGCAAGATTTTTTTGCATTTCTGCAGGATTTCGAGCCCATTCAGCCTAAACAGCATTGCTTAGCTACTGAAGTGATCCCAAAGATATTAAGGTGAGTGCTCTTAACAGGCAATTCAAGGTCCTCCACGCCATTATATCTAGCTGTACATTAAAAGGTATCAGAATGGCTGCAATGTCAGCTTCTGCCTTAAAGAAAACTACATGCCCCATGATTCCTTGTATTGCATATTATAGTTGGGATTTTTTACACTTGCAGTTTCACCTTTCTACAGCACAATGGGGTGGCTACAAATAAAGACATAAACAGAGGATGAATTGTAGCCACAAACATAACACATGGCCCTCTGCAAGATATAAAAAGTATCTATGGGGAATAATTAAACATATTTTGCAACAACAAGTAATGTAATATTAAGACATAAAGCATCACTAAAGTTTTTGACTTTAGTGATGCTTTAAATTACACCTTTTTTTAGGTAATTTAGGAACAGCCTAAAATGCTTGGCCTGGTTTATTCAAGCTCTCCAAGGCTGGAGAATACAATTTCATCAGTGAAGCCAGGTGATCCAGCAAACCTGGAATGGATTTCTTCAAAGTAATTTGTTATTTACCAGCAAATGTTTTGAATCCCGGACCAGATCCATTCCAAGTTTGCTGGATCTGCTATCGGCACAGTCCTTGCATTGTAACACAACATAATGATTCGTTTAAATGCTTCTTACTCTTCCATTATAAGCCTTGTTTTACAAAGTAGACTAAAAGCTGCTGATACCTGACTAATTTCAGTCACTGCATTCATTTGTGTCTGATATATCTCCCTGAAGTGCTTACAAAAGAATTGTTTTTTTTTCTGGCATTTTACAGAAACCCAATCAATATTTTAGATTCTTTGGCCCTTTAAAACTCTTTAGTGATTGTGTAAATTTAGCTTTTTTTGCTATAATCAGAGAACAAGATGAAACGTCTTGGAGTATAGGAAGCCTTTCTTCAAATAGAAGAATAAAGCAAAGCAGTGACAGCTGACTTACAAATATTGCACTTTTACAATAGAAGCACCAGTATCTCTTTTGCTCTGTGTTCATAGAAGCCAATACAGTTTTACTTTCTCTATTATATGCCTAATTTCTGAGAGATGTAAAATAGTGTGTGCTCATCACCATGCAGGTTTTCAAGCTGCTCAGTAGCCCTGATAAAAGCGTCAAGCTGGGAAATGTATTAGTCTAGCAGGAACATCTGTTTTTTGGCAAGCACAACATGCCATCGGCCTGGCAGCGGCACTACAATTGCCAGTGTGCGTATCATGCAGATAGCCAATTGATGACTTGTCTCCCCTCGAGCAACAAGAAAATTAGGACAAGATCATTTCCTTTCGGCCTCTATTTGATTAGAAAGAAGTGATACATTCAGAAATGACTCCGACATAAATGTTTTGAAAACTATTTATTGAAACATATACAATAAAAACAGGCAAAGTAATACAAATTTCCATATTTTGAGCCACGGGAAGAATAGACGGGAAGCTGGCGCCTGAGCGATGAGTCCCCATTAAAATTTGTAACAATCCTGCCAAGTCCAATCATTTTTCAAATATTCCAAGTGTGCAATTGCTACTCAATATGTGTCAGCTGTTTTGCAGACAATAAAGGTTTATTAACCCATCAAGACAGAGCTGTTGGTACTGGAGAGGCAATAGCAAAATAAAATTGTGCTCTACTGTATATGTGAAATTAACTGTGATCACCCAGGTACAAATGCAAAGTAACTGAAGATAAACAAACTAAACTCATGCAGATATCAGGAAACTTTTAAATTGAGTTTTTACTCATTTTACAGGTTTTCCTAGGTTGACAAGAGAAATAAATAAAAACTCCTGCTTTTACCCCTAAAGCTCTGGCACGCTTCAACCCAATTCATGTCAGATCTGTTGCTTCAGCTCGTTCCATTGTTCTGTTTCAGCTCTTGTCTTTTATTGAAGAAAACCTATATTTAAGGACACATGTCAGCTGCTGATCCAGGCTGCCTGAACATTGTACTTACCTGACTGTCTTATGCTTTATTACTAAGTGTGTCTTTCACTATGAACAAATATGGTATATATTAAGTATTGATAGGTATTATAATTGGTATATATTGAGGTATATATATGAGTGATTGAGAGTCAAGTCAGTATGCCTGTTATTTGAAGTCAGCAAAATAAAAAGTTCTGCAGTCAAAGTATCAGTAGTAGCATCATCAGAAGGGAAAGTTGGGTCAGTAATGGCTGCATATATAGAGCCTAATTTATTAAAGCTCTCCAAAGCTGGAGAGGATACACTTTCATCAGTAAAGTTGGTGATCTATCAAACCTGGAAAGGATTTCCTAAAAGTCATTCACTATTTAGCAAATTATTTCAATCCTGGACAAGATCTGTTCCAGGTTTGTTGGGTCACCCAGCTTCACTGGTGAAAGTGTATCCTCTCCAACCTTGGAGAGCTTTAATAAATCAGACCCATTTTCTATCAGTTTACCTTTTTAAAGAAACCAGTCATGAGCAAAACATAGAGATGCAAAAACATTTTGTCCGAAAATGTTGCACGTTGATTCTCTTTAAAATTCACTGGCCCTGAAGAAGCCTGCAGACAAGGTCCTCTGACTGTGCTCTAACCTTCCAATTTTCATAGTTTTCCCTCTTTGATATACAAAGTATGGGCATAGCTTCAAATAGATTTAACACTTTCAGGTATTTGTAAATACAAAAAGCATGGTGCCCCTCTAAATTTTCCTTAATCTGCTTTACTCTTTAGAAGGACAGAGTCATCTTTGTTAAGGCACCACGATCAATCAGTATATACTTCCTGAGCTGCAATGCTATGGCACCCACAGGCCAGCCTGCCACCCCGACTTGTTTTGGAATTTGTAATGGTGCAATCTAAACGCTGGGAGGAGAATAAAGGGATTCCGTCGTCCTGCCTCTAGCTGACTAATAACATCATTTCAGCCGAAAGGTAACTGAGTTTCATGATGGCTTTTAAATCATAGAAGGTATTGGAAAAGTACTGTTGCAATTTATTGTAGCATTAAAGAAATGTAGAAGGTGGTCAGCTTATGCTTTGCAATTAAAAGAGAAACCCAACGCTTCACATTGGTAGTTGCCTTCAAAATTCAAGGCTGCACCATCAGTGGTTCTGTTGAAGAACAGACGTTCTAGACTTATGCCTTGATGAGAACCATCTATTATCAGCTAGCAAACAAAGTATTTTCCAGTGTTATATATATATATATATATATATATATATATATATATATATCTGTGTTCATCTTAAACCATTACTTCCCTCTCTGCCTTGCATATATTTCTAATCCTAAACCCTTACTGTTTACTGATTTTGAAACCCTTACTCCCTTTCCTGTCTTGTTTCTGACTTTATACCTTAACTCTCTCAGCCCATCTTGGTTCTTCTCCAGATCTAAATCTTAACCCTTGCTTCCCTTCCTGCCTTGTATCTGGTTTTGATCCCAATCTATTGCTTTCTCCCTGCCTTGTTTCTGATTCAGAACTCTTATTTCCTCCCTACTTTGTTTTAGGTGGTAGGAAGATTGGGGTCAGTTTTTCAAATATTTGGACATTTCCTTTTCAATACTCCTCTATCAGAAGGCAGTTCCACCGTATGCACCTAGTTAATCTTTTTATCTGATGATATTTCCCACAAATAAGTGAGTATCGTGAGCCCAATGTAGGTGTTCAAACATTAAGGTCATGAAACTAGTTCAATTTGTCTTTCCCCTTTAGATGGCCTGTAGGTGTAGACACTAATTTTTCCCCAAAAAGAAGCTACAAAAAGATTTGCACACTAAGGGTATATTTATTATTGCTATTTGCAGCTTTAAATCCAACCCAAAATTAATCATTTTAATTAATAATAATACATTTTACCAAAACATTGTCTGGTGGAGAATCCGGGGTGTTTCAGTGGCAGTAAATGATTCACCAGGGAATGTTTCTATTAATGTCAGGTATACCCCATAGAGTAGAGTCTGGACCTGCCATCTGGTCAACAGAGGCTGCCCTGGTGGGTAAATGGGAGTCAAAATTTCTTGAAAGCCCAACTCCAGCCTGTAAAAAGTAAAAAAATTCTGGACTATTTATTTTTAATGAATTCTGTGTGATGCAGTTCTATCCACGGGCTTTACTACTTTGTCCTGTAGTGGACGTAGCCACAGAATGCAGGGGAGGACCAGGTATCTATAATATATATCAAATCTTTATCTTTTTATTTACTAACAATTGCTTAAAAATTACATTTTTCTTCTTTTTAGAAACAAAATAGATTTACATTTCTTGCAATAATGACAAAACTACATAAGGTAATGTGCTTATACGGCACCTGAAATGTTTGAATTTTAATTTAAACGTAAATACAGTCCATTTGGTGTTTTTTTCTCCCTCTTTCACTTTTTTTGCGCCAATCAGAACAGAATGTGTTTCCGAGGAGATTTACTGTACGTGAACTATGAGGGAAAGGTTAATGGCTGTATGCTACTTAACTGCCCTACGGAGTAACAGGGGGAGGTCTCTAATTGCTTAATCCAGCTGAAGGAGCAGCAACACACTAGCAAGTGCTACACAACGAGGAGAGGGGGGAAGAATGGGAATAAATGAATGGTTTACTTGATGGGTGATCTGAGAGATCCTTTCAGCTGGATGTAACGCACTAACACAGCAGTTAGACTGGAAGAAAACAATCGCCTGTCATGTTTAGCCATTTTCTAACCAAGAACAAGCTCAGCATGTCAAAAATTGAACTCCTCATTTTCCCTCCCACGCAACATTCTCATTAACTTTTCATTCCTTTATACATACATTAAGCTAGTCACCATACTGATGACTTTTTTTTTTCATACTGGTCAGCTTAACACTTTCAGGCTTTTACGGGCCAAGCTAAGCTGAGAAATGCAATAACCTGCGCATCTGGGGCCAGATTTTTATCACCACAGAATTTAGGGATACATATTTTGGCCCCCGTAGTGTTTTAGTTGATAAAGAATGATTTCTTTGCAGCTGTGATATTAATTACCATGTGCCTACCGGACAAACAGACCACAAGTAGTCCTATTTATGGCATATGGAAGTCATAAAGCTATTGTTGGCTATATAGTAACACCGACTGATCGCATCAGAAAGACAGTGGGCCTGATTTATTAAAGCTCCACAAGACTGGAGAAGATAGACTCTGAAGGGAGAACATGGGTAATCAAGCAACCCGGAATGGATATACTCCAGGATTGAAAACATTTGCCAAAAAAACAGCAAATAATTTCAGGAAATTCGTTCCAGGATCACCCAGGTTAACCCATGATAGCCCATCTTCTTTGGTCTTGGAGAGCTTTGATAAATCCGGCCCTGAGAATTATACAGTGTATGTCCCTGGTAGTCAAACCTGTTTATTGCTGATTTTCTGCTCTGCTCCAGAGGACTTACATCCCATGAATGGATGAGAGGACAATGATTGTGAGCTTTCAGTTAAACCTTCCTATATAACTGATTGAGGATTGCTGGAATCAGAGGTGCAACTAGAAAACAGTGGTTCCTTTTGCAAAATATGTAGGCACTCATGAAGAAAATCTTAAGGCTCTAACTGCCATTCAAACAGCCTTATTAGACATGATAAACTATACAATGTTTGATTGTTTTTTATATTAATGATATTAGGCAGTGTTGTATTCTGCGCTGCGGGTTAACACATTTCCACAAATCACTTACATTCTTGGTGGCATTTTCAAAAAGGAGGAAAAACAACCAGAGAGCAAAAAGCAACATATTGCATTCAGGATCCACGCCACAACCCTACAGCAATCGCAATGCAATACAACTGCATGCAAAACTTTGGAGTGCAAATGAGCATGCGCTAAACCACTTTAGATTACCACACTTGCCTTCGACAACATGTCCCCCACCCAGAACCATTGTCTGCATAGTGATTAAAAAAAACCCGTCTTTTACACCCAACTCTGTGGCACTGGGCAGCAACAAGTAGCTCAGAAATCTGGTATTGCCTGACCAACTTCCAATCCTGAGGAGAAGGAACAATTTGGAAATCTATAGCTGTAGTTGGCTCCTTTCCCCGGGAACTCAGCGACTATAAAGTTTGAGGAGTGATATTTATGCCATCTGGCAGGCCTGCCAATGCAGTAGTGAAAAAATACAGAGATCCAATACATCAGGGGTGCCCACACTTTTTTGGCTTGCAAGCTCCTTTTAAAATGACCAAAATGATCTACCAATAGTAAAAACTTGGACTTAATAACTCCCGTGCATGGTAGAGTTTATTTTGAAAGGCAGGGCTCCACGGTCTACTCGTGTTGCCTTTGCGATCTGACGGTAGATCGCGATCCACCTGTTGGGCACCCCTGCAATGCATGATCATCCTTTTCTAAGGGTCTTCTGGCCAGTCCAATGCCATATTAAGTTTTCCTTCTTTCCCAACAATATGTTTTGAACAGTGCAGTAGTAGTTTAAGGCTGGGCTGCTTCTTTATGCCCCCTCAGGGGTGGGTTCATGACATCCTGTCATTTGCCGGCTGTCATTTTACCTGGACGATTGGCTTCTAGTAGAAGAAAAGGTATTACTGCAGGGGACAGCTGTGCAATAATGGTATTTTTACTCCTATTGTGTAACTTACTTATTCTTACTTATCTGGAGTTTTGCATGAGTACTTCCCTTAATTTTCCCTTTAATTTCCTAAAGTTTTTTTACTGCAATTTCGGTGCAGGGGCAGAACCTGTACAATTATGCAAACTTCAATCCTACAATTATTACTTGGTGCAGTTTAAGATACCAGATCTGTTAAACATAAAACAAAACTTTTATGAAAGCCCAGATTCTCTCCATTTTATACTTACTTTTTTCAAGATTTAAAGCTGTTATTTTCTCTCTTGCTTTGCCCTCGTTTAGATAATATTACTACATTTAATGTAGTGAGAAAATAGAACCATGTCCTGCAAATATCATGCTGAGTGAAATGGTAAAACATTAGGAAGAACACCCACATATATTTATATATACAGGTAGTTCCCGAGGTAAGGACATCCGACGTGTGGACGACTCCTAGATAAGAACTGGGCTTCCCTGCTCCCTTGTGTGCAGGATGGAGGCTTGGTGGGGAAGGAGGGGGCAGTTTGCATGACTTGCAGAAAAACTCTGTTGCAGAAAACATCTTGTAACTCTTTAATGACCAAGACAAACTCTGAAGTTGTTTCTTTTTGCATATCAAAGCACAGCTTGCTCTAGAAGTTATTGAATGTCTAGGCTCCATAAAAAATTTTTTATGCCTTGTTTGTGATTAACTCACAGTGAAGATTTTATACAGTAACTGACACCACACTGCCTAATAATATGTTGAAACAATCATCTGTCCTAATTGCATTTATTAAAATAATGTTCCTGTTCCAACTTACAGGCAAATTCAACTTAAGGACAAACCTACAGTCTTTATCTCGTATGTAACCTGGGGACTCTCCATATATATGGGGACTATCCGTGTATATATATATATATATATATATATATATATATATATATATAGATATATAGATAGATAGATAGATAGATAGATAGATAATTAGTACTATGACTTAGGGGACAATCACATTACATTACATTGTTTAGCTATCTGGTGTCTCTGAATTTGCTATCACTTTTTAGCCTTTTTGGTTAACTAGATAACTTGCAAATCTTTTACTCAAGTAACACAAAATAGAATTTGTTCTGTAAATGTGAAATCATTACCAGTGTATGTAAGACAGCCTAAGGTCCAGGGAATGAATTTATTACAGAAGTAAAGTGCGCCACCTAGTGCTAGTGATCTCAATTTTGGGTTTGGAAGATGTATTTTCTAAAAAGATTATCCAAATGGACACAACACACCTACATAAATATACATATCACACATTTATAATTTCCTTTTAATTATTTACATGTAAGAAAAGCTCTTTTTTATATGAACAAGCCAATGTTATATAAAAACCATCATTTACTAAAATTCAGTGAGCCTTAAGGACCATCTGAATGAATGGCCTCTAATGTAATGTATGTACATTAGACATTAGCTAATATAAAACAGAATTACATTATAATTAAACTGATTACTTTTCTTTAAATAATTTGGCATTTGGATCATTAAGGTATGTCTTAAAACAGATGTTCATTGATGGCTATTATCATCAACTCCAGATTGTTGGCTCCCCTTCTATAACTTCATTCCTTCTTTACTGCTTGTCACTATTGATCTACTGATAAGTTTATATGACACCCAGAATCATTTACCCTTCCTATGTGAGTCCAGGTCATACCTCTTTGGGGTACATCATTACATCAAACTGAGCTTGGATCACCGCAGAGAAAAATCCCAATGAAAACCCATTGCTGTCACGGCAAGAGAAGACCTAAAGTCATCAAGTGATTATTCAGCAGACAGTTGGAAAAAAAGTGCAAAATATTTTTAAACCCCAACTAAACTTCCTGTTTAAATTTACCAAATAAATTAAATGTGTATGTCCTGACATGCTTCCTTCTGAATCAAAGCTTCCCAACCTCAAGGTAGCTTTGTACATTAAGATATTGGGCCTGATTTATTAAAGCTCTCCAAGGCTTGAGAGGATACACTTTCATCAGTGAACATGGGGAAACCAGCAAACCTAGAATGGATTTCATAAAATCATTGACTATTTGCTAGCAAATGTTTTCAATCCTTGGCCAGATCCATTCTAGGTTTTTCAAATTACCCAGGTTCATTCATAAAATTGTATCCTCTCCAGTCTAGGAGAGCTTTAATAAATCAGGCCCATTGAGTACTTTTTATATTGATGCGCATGTCAGGAGGGGTTATTCAAGCAGACTGTATCCATTACCCAAAAATACTGCATGCACATAATTTTGTTTTGTTATGGATGCAGTGATTTGGTGGAGCTTAGAATTGTGGTGGGATGTCTTCAAGTCATCAAGAGATACCAAGTTGTCCACTCACCAAACCTGTTTTTTGAAGAAGTTTCACCCACAATGCTAGAAAAGCATCTAAGTCTTCTGGGTGTCCCAGGCAGTTATTGGTCAGGTTTCTCTTGGAATCTCTAAGAAACCCATTTTATTAACTGACCCCCTGGTATCAAGGGGATTTCTATGGCAAAGGCTGATATTGGCCACTTTACCATTCCTTAAAGCAATCTGACTTCACAAACTTAGAGGCCACTTTAGCACCCCTTAAAGCAATTCTGCTGGCTGCAATGACACGGTAGCCTATTAACTGAATCTGCACAGCAGGGGACAAAGCATGACCCAGAAGTGTGTTGAATACCGTAATAGTATAAGCTCAGTGGGCTTGACAAGAGAGTGAAAATATAAGTACTAAGTGTCCCTGTTCATTTTAGTTTAAATTGTTTACTACAGCCCATTTCCAGCAAAATCTACCATTTTTGTAAAGGCTGTAAAGAATTCAGCAATTCTCTTCAGTGTTGCTCATTACAGTTGTAGAAGCTTGAAGTAAATACTCATATAATGCTACAGATCTGTGCACAGTTAACTAAAGTTGGACCATACAGACGCTTCTCACTTAACCCCCCTAGAGTTCCAATTCTGTTCATATTTTCATGCAAAAAGCGTTACTTTGTTTTGCATGGAAATTTATTTTACATTGTAGACTTATAATTCTTAGGCATAACTCACTGAAATATGTCCAATATTTAATAAATTTAATCAAAACACAAAAATCTGTTAAAAAAGGTGCATAAAAATAATGAAATCTGTATTATAACTGTACAGTAGCATGTATATACCGTTTTTTTGTATTAAATCCAATACATATTTATTTGAATTTACCGCCGCGTCTCCCGCACGAACCAACTCATGCACCGACGTCAATGGGAAACTCCAGAGAATGTCTCTGCTGTTACCAGGAGAAGATTGGAGAAGAAGGATGCCGTCGAAGACCTGTACAGATGAGCAGGACACCGGAGTACGTCAAAGGAACAAGGTAAGTGGGCTTTTTTTATTGTTTTTAGCAACCCCGTGTGTGACTCGGGATTACCGCTTTTTACAAGTAAAATCCACCCCGAGTCACACTCAGGAATACCGCTAGGGGGGTTAATCACCAGGTTCTGATCCTATGACTTGGTCATTTAGTCATTAATTGAAGAACACAGTAAAGAGTTAGTCTGCAGCCCTGTGAACGTGCAGTGAGTGTCAGAGACAGGATCACTGGCAGCCTGCAAAGACCTGGATCGTGTAAGAAGCCAGAAGAACATTACACAGAACAGGGGCCGGAGCTCACAAGTCCGAAGAGGAAATGCCATGTACCCGTACACTCTACAGCTTTTTACAGTGTACTCTTCAGAGGGCCGGTCATAAATGTGAGCTGTCGGTGTTAAATATTGCAGTACACAACAAAATATTAAGCCACAAACAGAATACCAAAGAATATGCAGTAAGTGAGCTATAATCGGCACTACCCAAAAAATTAAAGGATGCCTTAAAACTTTCATTATAAATTCTTATTTAGAAATGTGTTGCACTGCATTGATACGACACAGGTTGGTCTTGATCATATAACACTATATATGCCTTTCAGAATTTGGAACTGCACTTTACCAACTACTTTCTTACACCTTAAAATCTTCTGTTTAAGGATGGAAATCTAGTAAGTCAGTAATATGGCAGAAGTCACACAAGCTGGAGATTTCATGTTTGGTGGCAATAGCCTTTAATTTGCCCAATAAAACTATGTATATCTAAAGCACAAGGGCCAAAGTTGCTTCTTTTTCCAGACGATGCAAAGTTACTTCTACTCTATAAGCCTGAAGGTCACATGAAGTCAGTGTTGTAAAGTACTGCATATTATATAGTTACTTTCTCTTGCTAGTCATTACACAGAAGACAACCTGGCATGCCAAATCACCGGCTGCCTAAATTTGAACATTTCTTTATCGTTGGGCGTTTAAAGAGCTTGACTGACTTTTCAGCTAAGCAGTGAGGTGTGAACGTACGTTTACCTCTCTTGATTATTAGCGGCAACAAACATTCCCTATATAGGAGTCGAGTAAAGTAGGACATCAGCGAGCTATAGAAAGAGACCAATATGGGGTTGATTTATAGCAGAATATCTCCGTTGGCGCCACTGCAGTGCTCAGCGGCAGCAAAGTGCTAGAATGATTGCACCATTGGGCTGAGTTTAAACTTACAGAAGCACATAAAGGCTCTTAGAAGGGTGTCACCATGGGGAAATAGTGTAGGAAGTAAAATGAAGAACAGTTTATTTGTTGACTAGTAAACTGACTTGAGGGTTCCATTTGTGGTTCTGACTGGTGTGAGGAAGTTTTATGTTTTTTTTTTCCAGTAGAACGTTGAATCATAAAAAAATCTTTTTCTTAGATTTAGCATTTTGACTGTTGGAAAGGATAACAGAAAAGTAGTACTTGTGCTCTTGTAGTTCCAAAGAAACATGGTTTTGTAAAATAAGGAACATCACTGGGAATCAAATCACTACTATTATCTTTTATCTAAAAGGAGAACTCAAAAAAGAAAAATGTCACACTTACATTTATTCCTTTAGATCCCTCAATCGTGCTGGACCTTTCCTTGATTGGATACCGCACTGCCCTGAAATATTTCTTTGCCGGGAGCTGCCACCTTCAGTCACCTTCTTCTTCTTGCTACATCCGCATGTTGCAAAGGTGAAAAAAAGAGAGCCGATCTCACTGTGCATGGGTGGGATATACATAAGCATCTCTTTCCTCTCAGTGTAGGGACATGCCCCTTCTGCACATGCACAATCTCAGGCATGCGCGGTAGGAGCAACCAGGAGCCTCCCAGGATGCGTGACGTTGGTATCTCGGGAGGCTCTACTCTTATTTAGTCTTGATCACCGCAAGACAGAAAGGGGAGGTACTTCACCCTTTTAAATAAAAGGGTTATTAAAAAAATGGGTTGTCTACCCTTTTATGTAACGTGAAAACTTTGAGTTTAGGTTGGCTTTAATGTAACAGTCTATTTCAGCCAAATTTGACAGACCTTTCTCCATACTTCTTAGTTGGGACTGCAGGTTCTCAACTCATGAAGGTTCTATGAAGAACGGTGGTCAGAGTAGGGGCAGTTTAGAAGAGAACAACATTCATAAGAATTTTTTAGAGAAGCACGTCAGTACTAGAGACACAGAGCAACAGCAATGGGCCTGATTTATTAAAGCTCTCCAAGGCTGGAGAAAATTCACTTTAATCAGTGAACCTGGGTGATCCAGCAAACCTGGAAAGGATCTGGTCCAGGATTGAAAACATCAATGGAAAATTTGTTTGGGGAAATCCATTCCAGGTTTGCTGGATCACAGAGCTTCACTGATGAAAGTGCATCCTCTCCAGCCTTGGGGAGCTTTAATAAATCAGGCCTAATGTCTCTTTTAAGTGAGTTTAAAGAGCACCAGTGACAAAGGGCTTCAGTGAAAATCATAATATTCAGCCTTTTATTTAATAAAACTGTAATTTCAACATACCTACCCCAAACAAATGTTATTTCCACCCTCCTTAGCTTGAATCGCTTGGTTGAGCCTGACACTTTTGGGGTCACCAGAAGTCTAACAACTGCCTGTCACCAGCAACCAGCAAGTGGTCATGATTTTTTTTTTTAAGAAAGAAAGAAAAGAATAAAATCTTTTTTTCGATGACCCTTTTTCATCGACAAAGAACAAAAATAAAAGCAGGTGTATCTTTAATCTGCTTATTCCTAACACTATTTATTATTTCAACCTCTGTAATAGTTTAGTTATAAGAAATATAGTAACATCTCTCAGACTCTACAATTAGAGCCCACCATCCCTTCCACAAAACATATGTACATGCAGAAATGGGAAAGGGTCTTGGGGAGGGAGCTCCCGGATGCCTTTTGGAAAATTAAATGGCAACAGGCTCAAAAAGGCTCTCTGTGTATTATATACAAGGAAAATACCTACAAAATCCTTATGCACTGGTACCTTCCAGGATGTATGGTGCTTCAAAGGATATATCCGATGACTAGTAATTTGTGCTGGTAATTCTGATATGGGTACCTTGCAACACATCTTTTGGTCCTGTCCATTTATAGTCCCCTACTGGCATATGGTTAATAATCTCCTTCAAGTATTGCTTGAGGTTCCTCTAACCTTAGATCTCCTAACTCACCTCTTAGGACCCCCAGTACGCGAGATGTCCAAGCCTAGTAAACGCTTGATGACTAACAGACTTACAGCATCCAGTTGCCTGATTGCCGAAAACTGGAAATATATAAGGATGGGCATATGGTAATCAGCACTTATATCAATGTCTGCATACATTCCTTAAATTGGTGTAAATAAGTGAAGGGCAGAAGGTAGAGATTTAGCCAGTGGCAATTTTGCCATTACAAAATTCAGTAGTTGCCAGGAACAACAGCTGTTTACAAGTAGGACAGATATTAAAACAGTAAGTCCTCAGACAGATGTTCAGGGCCAACAAATGACAGTAGCAAAGTCAGCAGACTGAAGACCAAATCGGGGCAGGCAAACAGAGTTCAGGTTCCAGACAGAGCACAGCCCGCCAAGGTAACAGGCTGAATTACTAATGCATTCCAAACAGTTCACAGGAAGCTCAAAGACAGACAGACAGCCAGATCTGTTTTCCAGTAATATGGACAATCTGGTGGCTTCGCTTTAAAATCCCCTAATGAGGACAGGTGTGCACAGCAAAGATTGAAACTGAAGTTGTGTGGAATGACCGAAAGATGGAATTTCAAGATCCTTACAGTCACATAATTACAGATAATAGTCGCTTGAGGCGTGCGGTTGTGCTTGTTTCTGGTGAAAATTCAACATGTCTAAAGCGAATGACTGCTGTGCAGTTCTATAGAGGAGAGCACGATGGGGTGCAGCTTGTTCATTCTCCCCTCTCCATAGAACAGATCGGCTCTTTGTGTACAGCGTTCAGTCATTCATCACTAGGAACGATCACAAAAGATAATTTCCAGAGACAATTCACTGATGTCTGTATAAGGCTTACCTTGGACAATACAAATTTGATCAAATGAACACTCCATTTCGGTCACTGAGCTGCTTAGTCAAATTGTATCTCTTTTATAGAGTGTTTTATTGTGATTGTAGTTAGGATAGTGTTTTTTGTGTAATTTTTCAAAATGAAGTTTTGTAATTTTGCCTTTCCAATTGACTCCAATACAATTTGCCAAAATTAGAATTTTTCATAAATTTTCCAATTTTTTACTGACATTTTTGGAGAAATGTCTTCATTTCTTCGAACCATATAAAGTACATTCCTGACAATTACCAATAAATTGTATTGATCATGTTCACAAAAACATAAAAACCTGTTTTGGACAATCCCACGAGCCAGAGAATCCCTTATGTCCAGTCAATACCTCTTTTATGTCACATGGAGTACCCACTTGACTTCAGTAGGGAAGAAAATAGGAGAGGGGTGGGAGGCATGTTGCTTCCAAAAATCAGATGGATATACTCTATGACACCTAGTTGTTATCTGTTATATAATGGCAATTTTTCTAACTCAGTTGTTTGTTGTCGTTGGCGAAATCTGTCCTTTCCAAATCCCGGTTCTGCTCCCGATGTGTTTCCTTACGGACACAGTTTCATGCTTAATGGAACTGTGATGAAGAAGATGTCACCTTACAGAACTAGGACCCAGACTAGCATCCCTTGGAGGCTGAGTTTCAGATCATTATTTCATTTGACACCGTGCAGCTGTTGAGGCTTCTTTTCCCTAAAAGCGACTTTGATTTTTTTTCTATGTTTTTTTTTTTGCCACAGAAGTCTTTAGCAACAGCAGTATGACACGCCTTGTTTGAGATGAGATGTAACGCCAAATGACAGGTAGAATCCATGGACTTCTCCCCAGCCGCCGCCTCCTGAGTGATTTTACCACTCTAAACTCAATTACAGGGGAGTTTTACGCTCCACGGAAGACTCAGGTCCATTTTTGATAAAACCCTGCCAAGTAAATAAATCATGATGATGATATGGGCCCTCCATTTAAAATTCATACAACTACATATGTTTGGAAATTGGAGGCAGCGAGTCATTCATTCTTATTTATATCAACATGAAGCATATAAATGGATACTCTTCTTACCATTACCTTATCTGCGTAGAGGCAAAACCAGGGAGTGCAGGTCCTTTTAGAGATCAAGAAGAAGCAGATGTCCCATTGGCAGTTATACTATTGATAGAGGTATCAGTGAACCACATCTGCTTCCTGCAATGGATGATGGTAAAAGATTCTAATATGGATAAAAGGATGAGAATGAATCATATTGGCTGTCTGAGAATACCAGCATGGTGTGATGCACAAGAAATGAATATTGGACTGAAGACTTAGGTGTCCAAATAAAAGTAACTGTTTGCTTTTGAACCCCAAAGGGGTTTCAAGCAGAATTGCAGCCTGTCATAATAAACAATATAAAAAAGCCCACTTCTAATTCCTTTTTTGTTATTATTGTTTCCTACTTGCCTTTGACTTAGAGTAATATAATGTGTATAAAAAGTACAAGTAAAGTAAATGTACAATACAGTGATGCTAGTACCAGCCATTATGCACGATAATATCCTGTTTGGAGTGACAGGTGTATTTTTTGGGAAAATAAAATTCTGTTGATTACGATCAGTGCAACTGTAGCCCAAAAACTTTATCCTTGGTTTACTAAGGGAACAGAAACCTATCTTCTCCCCTCCAATCTCTTTAGGCTATGTTCACACTGTCCATGAGGTTGAAGTGCAGCTACCGCTTCCTCATGCCAGTGAACCTCTGCTTCGGGAGAGACGTAGATACTCCCTGTGATAGTCCCACAGGGAACAAATTGGGACAGCAGTCAGAAGTTCAGTTACTGCTCATTGCCACCAGCTGTATTGTGCAGACACTTGTGCTTTTAGATGGCAGGGTGCCAGCCGCTGGAAGCAGTGCAGGATCGCTTAATCCCAAGGTGGGTCTGAACCACCCCTTACAGCACCAAGTGTGGCACTATTTCTGTGAGCAATGTTAGGTAAGGAGACTCCAGGGAATGTGATAATAATTATTTTACCTATTTTAGGTACTAAACTGAATTCTTGGAACTTGAACGATGTGGTAAATTTATTAGAAAACCAGAGATTTGCCTGGAATTTCACTTTAATGAATAAATGAAATTCAAGTAGTAATGGCTTGTCCACATATTATAATTTGTATGGTAAAATCAGTCCAATTATAGAACTGTAATTGTTCATTTTTTATAAATATGAAATCGGACAGTTCTTTCAGTCAGAGACAGTTGAAAGGTATGAAGAGGGACAGTCTCCTAAATCAGAGATGGTCTGGGGATATGACCTACTAATGACTTCTTTACTTATAACCTCATCACATGCACGGCTCCAAGAATTTGCTGAACTTGCTTGCCCCAACTCTCTGAAATGATCTTCATCATCCTATTCAGCTTGCTCCTACTTTCTGCTCATTTAACAGAGCACTCAAAACCCAATTTTTCAAACTTTCCTACCTGTCTTCTTCTGTCTCTTAAAACTCTCACAATTTCCCACCATTCCATATCTCCCCTCCTATTGCATGATACTCCTATTGTATGATACTTCCTCTTAGATTGTAAGCTCTTCTGGACAGGGTCTCCTCCTCCTGTGTCACTGTTTGTATCTGTTTGTCATTTGCAACCCCTATTTATTTGTACAGCGCTGCGTAATATGTTGGCGCTAAATAAATACTGTTTATTATTATTATTATTATTACTTATAATAATAATAATATTAATAATAATAATATTATTAATAATAATAATAATAATAATAATAAAAATGAGGGACAGTCTAAGAAGTATGAAGAGGGACAGTTTCTCCAATCGTATACAGTTTGGAGATATTAGGGGGACAGTCCCTCCAATTAATGGACAGTTGGAAGATATGAAAGGTACAGTCCCTTCAATCTGATACAGTTGGGAGGTATAAAGATGAAGTCCATCCAACCAAAAACAGTTGAAATAAAAAATCAGGGTCAGCCGCTTCAATCACAGTCAGTTGGGTGGCATGTTTCAGAGCACACAATGTTATCAGTTTCCCAGTTATCTTCTGTGAACTACAGAACACATCCCTATATGGTATGGAAAGGGAAGTGCAGTCCAAATCAAAAGAAAAGCCTCGGACCTGTTTCTGTACAAAAGAAAATTATTGCAGGCACCACCCCTGACCAGTAAGCTGCTTTATACTACATTTTTGTTTTTGACTTTAGATGCACTTTAACATAAATGAAAAATTAGGCCTATAACATTGTAGAGTCATTTCCAGAACCATTTCAAAGAAGCGAGAGATACGTACAGGAGGCATGGAGGAGTTAATATCATGAAACAACCATTTATACGACTGACTGTTTAAGGTTGGTGGTACGGCTGATGGCACCTTCTTAAATAATGCAGCACCCTGTTTCCTGGGGGGACAGAGCTTGATTTGAAAACAGAATATGGTGCACTCTATATTTTCTTCCCCGAGGAAGGCTGACTAACTGATAAGTGCCATGAGCCAGCGTGGGGACTGATTCTGTCAAATTAAGCTCAAAGGCAAGAGCACAATGCGGAATCTTCTCAAGTCCCGGTGAAGTAATCCAAGCAGACATTTGTGACATTAGACAGTGCATCAGCCATGGCATGCTGTAAAAGTTCACTGGCTTACTACATGGTGGTCTTTAGATGACAGCGATAGAAATCAGTGCAAATTTGTTAATGTAACAACTTGGAAGAGAAGGCTGGAAAAAAAAATAGTCACTCTGCTGGGATATGTAATGCAAGGATATGTGACGACCGTTTGTGAAGCCCGGTGAAAGCATTGTTGCGAGCTACCGTACGTTGGATGATTAAAATAGTTAACGCGTATCGAACGGAAGAAGAGGAAAAACATGAGCTGCTTGTTAAGCACAAGTCTGTTAATGTGATGTGATGGCCATGCATTACCTTTCCCGGCTGTCCCAAGCGCTGACAGCTGAGTGGCGTTAAAGTTTTCTGATGCAAAATGTCATTTTTTTTATAAAGTTTTTTTTATGCCAGTTATGTCGTTGCAAGCACTTTTCGCAGCTTAAAGATTTTGAAATGCCTTAATTGCTTTAAAAGATTCAGTTCACTGAGTCTCAAATATTGAAGCACAACTCCTGCTTTTTCCCTCTCCCCCTGTTTTCTGAACTTTTTTCCTCTATTGGAGCACCCCTCACACTTTTATTCTTAAAACTAAATTTGTATACATAATATTTTACCTTTAGTTAATTTCCTGTAGTGGTGAGAGAGTTTTAAAGTCTGCAGAGAGTAACACAACATAAGTGGCACCACTCTCCATAGCACGGTGGCTCAGTGGTTAGCATTTTGGCCTTTGCAATGCTAGGTCCCAGGTTCAAATCTCAGCCTGGACACTATCTGCATGGAGTCTGCAGGTTCTCCCTAGGTTTCTTAAGGGTACTCTGGTTTCTTTCCACATTCCAAAAACATTTTGTTAGGTTAATTGGCTTCCCTTCCCCCAAAATTGACCTTATACTGTAATAAAGACATATGACTATGGTAGGGACATTAGATTGTGAGCCCCTTTGAGGGCCAGCTTGTGACATGACAATGGCATTTGTACAGCGCTGCATAATATAGTAATTCTCCCGTGAGTTCATATTGGCCTGATGAAGGAAAGGGTCCTTGACGCTAAGCATTATTTATTATGAAATACAACCTGGACTGGATAACACAATGAGCCTCCAAGGCTGGAGAAGATAGACTATCATGGATGAACCTGGGCAATCCAAAATGGATTTCTTGAGTAATATTATTTGGAAAATGTTTTCAATCCTGGACCAGATATATTCCAGGTTTGGTGGATCACCCAGGGTCTTCCATGATGTTCTTTCTTCTCCAGTCTTGGAGAGCTTTGTATATCAAGCCCAATGCTAAGTCTGAGTTGGCTGGAACTGGAGAGTAAAGAGGTAAATGCTGCAGCCATGGCTGCTTATTGTTCATGAGGATGATGTTAATATGGCGGGGCAATAGTTTTTTGTAACTGCAGTAAGCTTTATGGTCTGGAAAAAGCCTAAAAAATTGAATGTGGCTCCTTGCAGCTCCGAGAAAATCTCACGGCATAAAGGCTTTTCTTACTCCTAGTAGGCACGTGCCTTGTGGGTTAGGGGGTGCAAATCCTATCTAAGTGTCTGTTAGCATATTGCATGTGCTTGGGATCAGATACTACGATGTGCAGCAGATGTTTTTTTATGGGAAAAGGGTTCATTCATAAATCTGTGTGCAAGGCACAGACAGTGTACTAGAATGGAGTATGAACTCGGAGTTTTGAAGTAATCTGGTACAGAGAAGTGTCAATCAGAAGTTCAGCCACCAGATATCCCACTGGAATATTAGAAATAAATTTGTCATTTGAGCTGTGAAGATACTGGATCATTTCTGATTGTGAAACAATCTGTTCCACAGGGAGCAGAGCCATGATCGGGTATCTTCAATGTTACTGGTCATTCATCTGTCAATAAAAAGGAAACATACATTATATAGAGCATACATAATTCTTATATAATTCAAAAGTCAGGGTAAAGTACCTGAGTCTAATGACTAAAAAAAATAAAATAAAAGTATTTTATACTTACTTCAATGTCTACATGTCATGCTTCTAAAGCTCATTCCCAGGGAGAACATTTCTAGGTCTGCCTTGGCAATATGTCGGATCTGCTATTTTTGATGTTTTTTTTAAATGCATGAAATTATTCCACCACATGGTTTTCTGGAGCAGAATTATGGCCTTCTATTTAACAATCTGGGTGGTGAAGCACTTAATTATAAATGCATTTTACCTACAGTAATATCCTACAAATACCCGTTGATCCTGTCAATGAAGGCAACCTAATTCAGCTTCCTATGAAAGGGTGGCAAGGATGCTGTGTTGCTCTGAGCAGATTTGGCGCTATGTAGGCTGCGTCCGCTTGCAATGCAGTGAGAAAAAAAAAGGTGGCGTTCAGTATTGTCCCTATTGACAGCATGGACCCTGCTGAAACAAGCCCATAGCTTGTCAATAAGCACCTGGCCACACCGAGTTCCACCTACTGCTTCATGGGCTGGCAGCATTGATGCTAAAACCCTCCCACTGTGAGCTGCAGTGTCTAGAAGGGGGACACAAAAAAGTTGACGGTAGAAAAGGAAGTCTTTTTGTTTGCTTTAAAAGCCTTGCGTATCATTGTACATTTTCAATATGGTGCCAAGGTCTTGTTGGCAAAAAAAAATAAACTGTAATCATGGTTAAACATCAATCACAATAAATCAAAGAAAAAGATTAGTTAAGAGAACAGAGAATACCAATGCCACTTTTCACTTACTGCTTTGGATAAAACAAAACAAAAAAATAACAAAATGAGAAAAAAGTTAAATGTATTCGGAAAGTTGTATCCCTCGAGAGCTCAAAATCCAAAAGCAGCATCTCATCAAAACAATTTTTCAGTCCAGATGAATAAAGCACAAGAATAGAGCCAACATAGTGTGAAACCATTTAATATATCAGAAAAATAAAAGCTAAAATTTGCAGCTCACATTTTAAAAAGCCCACTGAGCACTATGAAGAAATATGGCTGCGGCAAGTAATCTACCTAACAGTACAGCTATGGGGATATTGTCCACTCGTGTCTCATGTTCTAGGACAGGGACTGAATATAACACACAACACTTTCTACAAAGCTGCATAATATCATAATATTAAGCTGCATGATAATCATCCTTTTACAGATAGAGTAAAGGGAAATAATGAAATGAACAGTGTGTAATACACATGTGAAAGAAAAACAGTAAAAACCCTTTACATAGTACTGAATGCCAAAAAGAGAAGAATCACAAACTTTGCTGGTAAATGACCTTACAAGATTTTTATTCTTATCCGGATTTGACATAGTCACTAATAATAAGCTATGGCAGGTGTTTTGTATTTGTCTATTTTACCCTGCCAAAGATAATGGTGGTATGGCATTTAGCCCCAATGCTGCTTATCCATTTAGCTTTCCAGAAATAAGAGTGTGGTAGCCCCTGTGGGGAACCCAGTGAAGGCATTAGAATGACTAGGGCAAAGCTTTAGTGTTCATTCTTATTTAGTCCCACCATCACCTTACCAGATACAATAAGGAAAAACTAAAACTTCTGTAACTTTTTATATTTATTATTTTTATTTATTAATTTTTACTTTAGCAAAGAACTAAATGGGAGTGAGAGGAATTACCATCAAATTGAGTTGTTCCTGGAACAAGTATACCCATTAGAATTATTAGAATTTGATTTTCCTTCACATTGTGGGTCTTTTTAAAAAAAAAAAAAATGTCAAAAATGGCGTTTGCCCTTTTTGATTGGATCTTCTTTTAGAAAGAGATACAGAGAAGAAAAAAGCCTGATAGGAGTTGTAACCATTCTATACCTTTATGCAACATTTTAACCTCCCTGGTGGTAATCCCAAGCGTGGCTTGGGGTTAATTTTCTGTACCAAAAGCAGTAACCCCAAGCCACACTCGGGGTAAATGGTGCCTGCAGGGTCCTCCAGTGGTGCCCGCGGCATCCTCCAGTGATGCCCGGCATCTTCTCCCCTGGTGATACTGGCCCCGCATCTGTGTAACGTGGCGATGCCCCACCAGCATCTGTGTCCCCTGTGTGTCAACGTTGGGGACGTGAGGCTAGGGGATGCAGATGCCAGCCGGGTATCTGCTTGCAAACATGCGGCTGGGGGGTGGGGCTGGGAGGCGGGACCAGGTGTAAAATTTAAAATACTAAGAATTTTTTAATGTACTGCTTTTACATTTAAAAATACTTAAAATTCATACCGTCAGAGGGGTTAACAAAGGCTCTGATTTTACATAAACTTTTATACGTTTTTGTTTATATATACCCCCTTACAGAGGGCCAGTACGGCCTACTTTGGAAAGCACTGGTTTACCATGATCTGTGAATCCTAGAACTCTGTGTTCATCACCAATCTTTAAGCTTTGTGCAGCCATCGATAAGTTGCAGTTGGGACCATTGTTGTCAATAAAATTCCAAGTGTTATAGACTTTTGGTGAGTTTCCTACAAGAAACATCAGGTCCTGTTGTTTCTGAATCCATGAATCAACACTATTAAGAATCAGGCCCTGTAATTAGAATGAGTACATTTTATATCCTTAAATGAAAACCTATTGGATGGCAAGTCCGGTGCCAGCAGCCATGGTAATTCCAGCTCCAATAGCATTACAGTTTCTGCGGTTAAAAGCTCATATTTGGATCTTGAGATTGAGCTGGCGTCAACCCGGAGGCAAGCTACCGCCTGTCCAAGCCCCTGCCTCTTGGCATCTTCCCGATGCTCTTGACTGAATGTCCCTGGAGGAAGGAACCATTTACTTTGAAAAAAAAAAGAAAGTGTTCAAACCAGGCTGGTTGCCTGAAGGAACCAGCAAGGAATAATGGAACAGGAGTTCTATTTTGTTGGTTTTCTTGTCTGGAGCCATGATTTAGTGGGATAGCTAGGGTTATTCGTATTGTGCTTCCAGAGGTGAAATTCTTGGACTGGATCAAGATGAAATTAAGAATGTTTTCACTAATCAAGAACGAAAGTCAGGTTTGAAGACAGTCAGATACCGTCATAGTTCCGACCATAAATGATACCGACTAGCGATCCGATGGCGTTATTCCCATGACCCACCAGGCAGCTTCCAAGAAACTAATTAGTTAACAGTAAGACATGGTTATGTGTCCACTCTCTTTTTTTAACATTTTTTTACTTGGCTTTGCTTTTACTAAGAGAATGACTTCCAAGCCGGTGCCAGCAAACACATTGCAAATAAATCAGGTAGAAACCGGTTTCAGCTGATGTCAACAGTGATTCCTGCTGGCATCGCAAAGCTTCCACAATACACAGGGGGCCCGAAAAGCACTGAGATGGCAGAGATTGTTGTGGCAGAAGCAACTGGAAGATGTCCTGAGATTGAAACACAGACATATTAACATCACCCTTGTGGACGCTAATGACTTGCATTTTAAAATGCCACAGGCTCATACTGCTAGCTGAAACAAAGAAAAAAACACATCTTTAGTCTCCTAAGACCTTAGATCTTTCCAAACTCTCAGGGCAAATTCAGCCATAATGTATTTTGCAGGATAGCTGGGCAGCTCATGCATGCCACTGGGGGAATCATTGCCCGCAGTCGCTGTAGGCCATCTAGCCAGCATAGCTAAATAAAACAGCAGCTGGGAAACTTAGAGAGGAAAAATCAGTTATGAAGCATCTTTTGCTTCCAAATTATCAAAGCTGAGTAGTTCCTTCTATAACTGACAAAAGAAATCTCTGATCACTTTTACAAGATGACAGTTATTAGATCAATACCTGAGTTGAAGCCTTTCATTAGCTTGTTCTCTGTCTGATCGTTAATAGCTAACCTGTATCTACAGGAGGCGTAGAGAGTGCAGGTGCTCCCGAGGCCCATCACGTCAGGGCACCAAATTGCAATTCCATTTAGTTTGTGATCCACTTTGTGCTCACATTATTATACTCTGTACAGAATAAAATAAGTCATTTTTCTCTCTTATATCCCCTTTTCTATTCTGCCACCTGTTGTTTGGGATTCTGGTTGACTTACTGAAACACAACAAACTATATCTCATTTCTCGTTTTGCCAAAGTTTTGGTAAAAAAATTGGCAGATTTCAGTAAAATTTTACCATTTGGTAGCAATGCAGTTGGTATTTTCGAATAGTACAACTAAAGTGCTTAAAAGAAAAAAACATAGTCAATAATGCTTGAACATAATATATGTAAAATCTCTATTTAATGTACAGCGCTGTGTAATATGTTGGTGCTATATAATTACTGTTTGTTAAAAATAATAATAATAATTTAATGTACACTTAGAATTCCATGCAGTCCAGCAACACCATGAAATTGTTTAAAGACTTCTTACCTCCTTTGATTTTTTGCATTGCAGATTCAAGTACTGGCAGGATCCTGTTCTGTTCTAGGTGCAGTGCATAGCATCCCACAATGAGGAGTTACAGAATGGAGAGCCTTCCTGCCCCTACCAATCATAACCACCAATAGAAATGCTCCTTGCTGTGTTACTTAACAACCCCAAACTTACCTCGGATTTAGAAAAAGAGCCCTACAACAAGATACTAAGGATATACGTATATGTAACCGAGACCCAGAGTACCGAGGGCACTACTGTGAATGTAGGGTGTTGTTGGCATGCCCTTTAAAGTGGAAATTAATTTTCGATCAGGCAGGTTCACACTCATCTGTGTTATCTTTGGCTTCTTTTCTTAGTATGCTGTGTTGTGCATGCAGGAAAGCACTGGGTATCCCAGGATCCCCCTGGGACTAAATGTCGTCACGCCATCTGGCCTGGTCAATCAAGATGGCAAAAGTTGAGAACTAGGAAGAAGAAAGGAAGACACTGACAGTACCCGCAAAGGGAAGGGGACATTTGATCAGGCAGGTATGGTTATTTTATTGCAGAAAGGACATTGCCTGTCCCCTCTGCAATAAAGGACCTATTTTGTTGCAATTTTTCATATTAGGGTTTACTTTAAAGAGGGGCATTATAACATTCTTCAGCAATACGTACTGATGCAGAGAATGATGCTGGATCAATAACATTTACTATGTCAAGATCACCCAACCCTTGAAAAAAAAAAGAAGAGAACCCAATGGGTCATATGATCAGCATGAAGACTTGAAAAAAGGTTGATGGCCAGGGAGGCTTAGCCTGGAGTTGGGCTTTGACATTGAGTTCTTTACATAATCTTTTTATTTTGTTCTAAATCAAATTGCTCTTTTTTTGTATACACTTCAGATGATTCTAGGACAAACAGTTATCCTCTCCTTTTGACATGTGTTTGGTGAAACAATGACTATGGAGGGAAGTACAGCGGGGTGCCGCTTGCTTATCCTTCCCTCTCCTCTCTCCATGGAACATGACAATAACAGTGATCTGACATCTATCTAATGTCTGTACAGGGCTATACTATGGGAGAATAAGTGATCAGTCACTTTAAATGAGAAACATAAGCATAGAGGCTGTTGCAATAAATGCTACAAAATATCTGATAATTGTATCCTTTCTATTCCTCCCAGTTACTACCAGAAAGAGGGAATGCATTCTTTGTATTTATTGCTCTACTGAATACAGCACAAGATACCAGAATACTGAATATTGTTTCAACCCAATTGTTTCCTTGAGGACAAAGTATAAACAGTATAATTACATTCATGGCATTTTCTAACAGTCTTACTTTGGATAAATCCAATGTAAAAGATTTGTATTGTTCATTGCACCACTTCTTTATATATTTTTTAAGCTCTTGCTTTCGAAATGATTTTTTGTTATAAATTGTTTGAACATTGCTGTTTGCTTGTTGTTTCTTTTTTGAACACCATCTAAAAAATGTTTTGTAACAATTGATTATACGGTGTTTTTTTTTGGATGTGCTTTTGTCACTGTGACATTTCTATTTATCTCAATTCCATGCTGTGTATTTGTTACAAGATGAGAAAAAACATTTTAAGCTAAAAGAAAAAAAAATGGCTGGCCAAGCGAAAGGAATTTACAAGGAATTACCACGCCCAACAGGGTCTTAAATTCAAAAGATTTGTCAAGATTTGGTTATTTTGGATAATATTACTTACAAATTCACAATATTTGGAGTGATAAAACCAAAACACCAATGAAACTGAGAAAGCAGGTGTTTATGCTACTTAGCAGTTGTAATGCGCCTGGGCACACAAATCACCACCAACTCCAGGAATCCCTTCAACAACCTTTATTGCGTAATCCAGATACAGGCCGAGGTCAAACACAAAAGGTCAGTCCAATAAAGTGAGGTACAGAAGGATGAGGCAGAAGGCATAGTCAGGGACAATCCGAAGTCAGGGCAGGCAGAGTTTATGCAAAGTCAGAAATCAGGCCGGGTCGCTGTTGGTAACAAGTCCGAGCTGGTGACAAGTCACGGAGGAAGACAACAGAGGTTATCACGGTAATCAAATACAAGGCCGCAGGGAATTTAAACTTAACTTGCCCCACCCTGTGGCAGGGCAACTAGCTGCCTCGCCCCAGGTGGCACAAGAGGTGCACCTAGTAGCACACTTGCTTCTTGCAGGAGGACCCTTGGACCATGCTGTACCGTGCACAACCGCAGGGATGCTAGGGATGCCGTTTGGTCGAACAGTAGTTTGGCAGGAACAGATCCCTACGCTGTTAGCAGAGCGGCTGCAGCTCTGGCTACGCTGCCTGCAAAGGTTTTTTATTTAAAAATACAGTACGATCAATGGGAAACATGATGTTGCATGTTCTTAGAGACAGATACAAGATCAGGTTCTAATGATGAGGAGTTCAGCAACAGAATGTCATTAAGGTGATTCTCAGTAAGCTGAGAGCGCAGCTTGTTCTTACAAAACTTCATCTTGGAGAACAGCTGCTCGCACGAATAAGTGCTGCCAAACATTGCGATCACACGCTTGGCACGGGCTAACAACATTGGAAACTAAGCATGTGGCAGCTGACGGTAGAAGTCAATAAAAGTCTCTGTACATGTGCGCGTGCTTGGCATCGAAATGCCCCTTGAAATTCGACCGCTTGAAAGTGCTGTTGGTGTTGTTGCACACTAAACACGGGTTTTTGTTGCCGCATTGGACAAAGAATAATTTGTCAGTCCATTCGGGGTTAAAGACATGATGTTCGAGGTAGCTGCTCGTTGCTTCGGCTCTTTAGGCATAGTAATTGGGATCACTGTGTGGGAACATGATGATGTCATGGGAACACGCGATAACGCGACAATTTAATTAGGCCGGACCCAACAATAAATAACTAGGGGGTCATTAGGCTGGGCTGGAATACTGGCTAGGCAAGAGTTTGCCTACCTCTGACCTAATCTATCACTGGGAAACTAAAAGCAATGTTTTCTAAATGTGGAACTTAATTCACGCAGTTTATATAATATAGCCTTGACTTTTCTGCACAAAACATTCAGCTCTAACTATCCATAGTCAAGGGACTAAGATAATTGTTTAACCAGTAAACCCTTGCTGGTAAGACAAAGAAAATGAAAGATATACAAATGGGGCAAACATAGGGCGGTGCAAAGTGTTTCATTGCATGAGGGCCCTGGATTGTCCTCAGTCAACAGGGACCCCCACAGCAGCCCTTTCATTGCCTCATTTATCCTTATATTATGTCTTAGTGGACTAAAAGCCCTTTGGAATGAAATGTGCTGTCAGGGAGTTTTGGATAGGGAGACGAGGGAAAGTCAGTTTTGCACAGGGGCCACTGTGGGCTACATTTGCCAATAGATCCAAACACTGCTGTGCTGGAGGAATGAAATACACAAATTGAGGGCTTATGATTTGCTTCTAACTGGTCAGTCCACCTATCCTAAACTTGACTTTTAATGTAATGTGTTATGTGCAATATAAAAGATCCTCCAATGTTCAGCAAAAGACAGAAAAAGCCACGTCCCCAAGGTAAGTATTGGAGGAAGATTTGGTGAACAAGAAGTGGTACTTTCAAGGGCTACCATATAAAGACAACAAATTGTATTCTGTGTCAAAAAAACTACATACAATGCACATTTAATAAACTGTATTGTGTCCGTATTGTAGCACATTACATCACACACATTTCACATATGACACACACATATTCATACCCACATATTTATACTGGATTACTGCTACAACTTTCAAGTTTTTTAAATAATTTTTTAATACACAAAAAGTTGATCCTGTTTTTAATAATACACAATTATTAACAATAACGCTAAGGCCTAGAGCAAAGGACCATAACATCCAGGTCAAACTGCTAACTTTTTGGCTTTTACATGATATAAAAATGTATTTTAGTGTGTATTAAACAAAAGAAAGCAGCTTGGTACATAAATCGTATCTAGTATCACATATCGTGGATGAGTAGATGAGAACTACAACCTTAGCGAAAACAGTCTACAAGACACAACATATCCTCAATTGGATAAAGAAGCCACAAGCATATTCTACAAAATCTGCTCATGCACTAAAGCCTCGTTAATGGTTGCTTTGTAGGTTGGTTACATTTGTTTTGCATTGTTCATTTGACTAAACAGAGCTGAATACAAGTTGGCTACATTGGACACTTCCAGGTACAATGATATATTGTGACTTGTTAAAGGTCTGGAATATTCTTAGTTCTTTATATTTTAAACCTACAGTTTAATGCAGCAATCATGTCTTTTCTCACCATTTCTCGGAAAACAGCAGAACATTTTATATTTTTTTCTGAATTTATCTGAATTTTTAGTTCAATTTGACTCTTTCTAATTAGACCTAATCAATTTAAACATTTCATACTATTGAAAAAAAAGGATAATTTAAAAACATAGCTTTTTTGTCACCGAAGCTATCACATTGTTCTGCAAAATTTTTTACAACATTTTTTTTGGAGGGGGGATTTCCAATTTAGGCATGTGGCATCTTGTTCTCTTCTTCCTCTACCTGCATCTGCATTGTTTTCAATACTCAGGCCATGAGATATCTGCAGCATTGTTCACGCACCAGTGTTGATGTAATGCAGGCTTTCTCAACTGTTTTAACATGTGGAATCCTTGAAATAATGTCCAGGTCTTGATGGAACCCCTGCTGTTATTACTATGTACAGTGCTGCGTAATATGTTGTCACTATATAAATCCTGTTTATTAATAATAATAATAATAATAATAATAATAATAATAATATTAATATATCCACAGCTCACAGTACATATGTACAATGTAATTACCTAACCTGAGAAGTCCAAACTGCTCATGGGTCAAGGAACCCCTAGCAACCTCTGGAAATACCCAAGGGTTCCAGGGGTCCTGGTTAAAAAACACTGATGTAATAAAACACCCTGGGGATGTGTTGGTGGTAGTCTGGGCTCACAGAATGGGTTTGAGGATACTGGAGTTTTTGTGAGTAATATTGGAGACAAGGTGAGTAATACAATTTGCATTGTTTGCATTTTTTGACAGTTTAATAACATTGTAAAGCATTTAAAAACAATTTTGCTGCTCTTTTCAAATAAAACAACGTGTTATTTTTATTTGCATTTGGTATGTATTATGTTTTATTCCAATAATATGCCAACATTCACAATTTTGTATACATTTTAAATAAGTTAAGTTGTAAGAAAATATATCATAGAGTCTTTTGTGTTTAACAAACCATTTTAAATTTAAAAAGAAGTATCAATCATGTGAAATATAGATTTAAAGAACCCCCATCTATTGTTTCATTCCTGTTCTTTATTTCAACAATTTACTATTCAGTATTTTCTTTGCATCATTTGTAGAGAAAAATAAGATTCCTTTACAGAAGGCACAGAAAGAAAAATGGCATATTTAATTCCCATTAAAGAATTATTCAATCATAACAACCCTCTATTTACCATAAGAAAACAAAGCGTTTGAAAATTGATACTTTAAGAATTTAAAGTCAGATCCAGCCTTTTGATTCTGTCAGGTTATAATATATAATTTCAGATGAACGATTGTGAATGATTAATAATATTCTTAGTACTGTACATAAAATGATATATTTACCAAATGTTTCCCTTGACTGATAACCATCTATCAGCATACCTATACCAAACAGTACAATCATGCCTTTTTGGGCCCTGGAGTTTCAATCCAAACAGTTTGATATCAGATCAAAATAAATTGCCATGTTAGCTTTAAGAAAAAAAATAACACAATAGTACCAACATTTATGTTTCAACTGACAATAGTGTCTTTTTACCTTCAAAACTTAGTAAATCTATTATTATTTTAAATTATACTTTACACACACTTCTCAAAAGCACTTATTTATTGTACACCCCCCATCCTAGTAATAAATAAGGATGCCATATATCAGTGCCTTGAATAATAATTGGTTAATGGGATGTTGGGTAGGGTTGGGTTCATAGTCAGCAAATAGCAATAGCAAATAGCAAATCATTTTGAAGAAATTCATTCTAGGTTTGCTGGATCACCCAGCTACACTGATGAATGTGTATCCCCTCCAGCTCGGAGAGCTTTAATAAATTAGGCCCATTGTTTCGGCAGTTTTTGAGGTGTATGTTAGGAGATGATTATCTGGCCAGCGATCCCGTGCAGTAAGCCACCACAGTTAAGCTGGCACTGTTTATTCCCGCTGATGGAGTCGCTTACAGCAGCGACGGGGATATCAAGCCCTTTGCTCTGAAGTCTGTGGCATCCCCAGTGCCTTTTTAGCTGTGAATGTTCTCTTGGCATCCCCTTCTTTTGACTGTATGCAGCTGAAAGGGATTTGAAGTGTATGCAACCAAAAAGCAGAGTGGTTCCTGGTCTGAATCCTGCGCTGCCATTGGCTGCTAGGACTTTATAGTGTCACTGCTCCAACCCAAGTTGCTTGTTGTAGCATTAGGAAGGGCTGACTAGCTGCTGGTGTGTTATTTTGTTGGATTTACCCTGCTGACCCTGCCATTGTATACTGCCTGGACTGACTTTTGCCTGTGACCCCAACTCTGCTTTGTCGATACCCTTGGATACCTGGTGGACAGATTATCTGTGTATGACCTCTGTCTTAGTATTCTGGACTTGCCTCTGTTGGAATCTTTTGTATTGCATTTTGTGGGCTCTTGGTCCTCTGTAAGTCTTTTCCCAGAACACATCCCTTACGTGCAGAAGTCCTGGGGGCAACCATGTGCTAGGATGGAGCAAGCTATAAGTGAAGAGTTCGGCATTAGATTAGGGGACTGGCATCTGGCGAGCACTGGTGCTGCACCAGGGCCTTACAGTATATCTAAAACAAAGACTTTTCATTTTGGACATAGTAGGGTACAGTATTTAACATTTTCAGGTGTCCCAACTAGGGATATTTACTCTATTTATTCTAGTGGCCTTTGTCATTAAGGTGCCTCAGGAAAGGAAGACTTTCAAACAAGAGGTGATTATTCCAATATGGCCAGCTGTTTTCATTACAAGTTTGGAGGAGGAGAATTCTCCAAATTTTAAAAAAGAACCAAACTTCAAAAGTGCACAAGGGGTAGACAGTATTTGTTCTGCAATATAAAAACAAACACACCTGCTTATTTGCAATTTTTTAATGCCCTCCCTTCTCTTTGTACTGTCTTTGGTTCCAGCATCTTTACCCAGTCTTCGTCCAGGTTTCGCCAGCTTTAGCCATTTTGATTGGCTAGGGCAGAATAGAGTAACTACTGTGCATGTGTGCAAGAGTAAATTTCCCAGCAGCTAGGATTTTACACACAGCTGCTGTTAGGAGATGCTTACCTGTCCAACAATCCCGTGCTGTGTGCCATCACAGTATCGCTTTTTTTTGTCCAGTAACCTCTGCTTCCCTTTAAGCCTGAGATGTGTTTTATCGGCATCCCCAGCACATACTCTGAGGCTGTGCACAGCTGAAGGGGATTTTAGAAGCAGATTAGTTCCTGACTCAATCCTGAGCTGCCATTGGCTGCTGGGACATTATAGCCTCCCTGCTCCCGGTCACCAATGCTTGTTGTAATGTTAAGTTAGGTTATCTTGCTACTGGAGTGTAAATTTGTCTGACTTAAGCTGCGTACACATTTCCAATTTTTGTCGTTGGAAAGGATCTTTCACGATCCTTTCCAACGACAAGGGAGTGCACGATACATGAACGGTGCTGTACATACAGCACCGTTCATGCTCTATGGAGAGGGGAGGGGGAGAGCGACGGAGCGGCACCCTGCTGCGCGCTCTCCCCCTTCCCTTTCATTAGGATCGGCTGTCGTCCATCGTCCGTGGATCCGGCAGGTCGGTCGTCCGGACGACACCGACTGTACACACGGCAGATTTTCGCCCGATAATTGGCCGATGTCGATTATCGGGCGATAAAAATCTGACGTGTGTACGTAGCTTTACTGTTGCTGACCATTGCCTGTTCCTGACCCTGCGACTTTATGCCACCTGGACCGACCTTTTGTCTGTTACTTCGACTTTGCATTTGTCTTGCCCTTGTCTGGTGGATTACCTGTTTATGACCTCTCGCTCTGTATTCTGGACTTGTTTGTGTTGGAATCTTGGTACTGCATTATCTGTGGGCTCCTGGATCTCTGCCAGCCCTTCCCCGGACACCATCCTTTGCGCACTGGGGGCAACCATGTGCTGGGAAATGTAACCAGTCTACCGAGACTGATGGGGGTCCTGCTATAGGTAAAGACTAGAATAGGTAAAGAGGTTTTAGATTGGGGGACCGGTGTCTGGCTAGTACTGTTGTCGGACCAGAGCCTTACAGCTGCGGATGCAGTGTTCATTAGGGGCAAGTACATTTGTATACTGAAAAAGGGACATTGTCTATCCACTTCTCAACAATATTTAGGTTAAAAACAAATGTGTGAATCTTGGGTGAAACCTGCCTTAATCTTGGGTTAAACATTTTTTAATAGAGACCTAAGTTAACAAATGAAGCAGCATGCACCATATGATGCCAGCTTTTAATAAGGACTTTTTAGTTTCAAGAGTTTTACAAGGCTGACAGGTCCACTTTAACATAACTGCTGCACAGTCCTTTACATTCAGATGTGTTCTGCTACCTGCATTTAAGAGGTGGATGCAAGAAGAGTCTACAATTCAATAAACCCGACGCCGGGATACTGTCTACCAGTGGTTGTGCAATCACTGAATCATCAAAATGATTTCTCAAAGGGACCCATACCCATATTTAGCGAGAACAAAATGGATAAAAAGCTTAATGCTGATAAATAATAGCATGCTATTAAAAGCCCACAGAATTAGGAATGAAAAAAAAAACTTTTAAAGCAAAGTTGTTTGGAGAACAATAAAAGTCTTTTTTTCTAAAAGCTCTGTAAAATGTCAGCTTTAGACAGATAATTGCATAGCACAGACTACCTTCCCTTCACTAGGATGATTTAAATAATGCATTTAAAATAATAATAATCAAGTATAAGACAACATGTAATGTTACGTGTCACTGTGCAGCAGATAAAAAGCTTCTCATGACCAAATATGTCTGTCTTTGTCGTACTTCAGTAATAATTACAATGTTGGTTAACAGGAAACTTAACTGTTACACACTCGCTGTTATTTGATGGATACGTGAACTGAACTTGTTGAAAGAGAGAAAACAGAATGTCTTGCCTTCTCCAAAAAAGTTTCAAAGTTGTAACAAAAGCAGAAAGTCTGCAATCATTTGGATTTTTTAGATGAAGGCTAAGAATGGCTAATAAAAAAATAGAATAGTCATTAAAATACAATGGAAAATGAAATTTGTTTAAAAAGAATACCATTTTAAATTCGCTAAAAAGCCATAATTAAAGAATTTCTTGAACTTTTTTTAATGACAGGCCACGTAGGATGAGAACATGTTCTACAATAAAAAGTATAACTAAGATTTGAAAGCTTTGCCCAACAAATAAAAGAGGGAGACTGTAATGGACAAGTTATCAGTATTTCCTGTGCTTTGTTCTGCAATGTGTCTTGGTGTGAAGGTGACCAGCTTCGTTAAGGCAGGGCCTTACTTCCTCATGTTGGAGCCTACAGCAAGGACAACAGTGAGCAGTATAGCGCTAAGATCACCAATTTTCACTCCAAGTGCAGTGAAATTATTTTTTTTAAGACTGCAGTGCCCTAGATCTTACACTGGATATGCATTGCTAGTTTAACGGAAAACCCTAACCAAAAGGTACATTTTTCAAAATACTGGGCGCAATATATATTTTCAAATATTCCCTATAAGACAGAAAATCTTCACTTAAGTTCAGGTGAACCTTAACCAGCAATTAAACAAATGTAATTGTGATAAATAGTGCAATTCTAATGCTTGATTTAGTTATAATTTCACAAATTTTAAACAACCTAAAATTCTTTTTAGCAATGATAATTAATTTGTAACCTGCAAAATTTGTATCACAATAAATTTAAAACCCAATTATTTACATTTTGAACTCTATGTACCATTATTCCTCATTTCATTTTTGAGTATTGAGTTGGCACTTTATAAAAAAGGGTTTTTATTATTAATAATAATAATAATAATAATAATCATCATCATTTGAGTATTTGTTTCAGCCGGGAAAATAGCATATTGTAAAAGACTAGAAGTAGACTTCTTGGGGCTTAAGGCGGTACATTAGTTTTAGTGACAGTAACAAACACAAGGTGTGTGATGAGGGGTGTGTGTCATCATACAAACAGCACTCGCAATACTCCTGGACATCTCTTACTCCTCTGGGCTGGAAAACTTTTTAAAAATGGCTGCTGCTCACGCAACAACTGGACAGTAGCTGAGTTCCTCTTCTGTCTGAGTGTAATTTTAAATGGCAACACGTTTACTGAGAACACTAGCTCACCTGTACTCCATTTGCAACAGCCTTCTTAAACCTCTTACTGAGTTCCCCGAATGGTGCTATATATAATCCCTCAGAAGAGTTAAGAATGAGCAGATCCAACAACTATTACCCTAAGAGTTGTCACCAAAACGAAGTATGGGCAGCACAGTGGCTCAGAGATTAGCACTCTGTTTGTTGCAGCGCCAAGTCCCAGGGCTTTGGCCAGGACACTATCTGCATGGAGTTTGCAGGTTCTCCCCGTGTCTGCGTGGGTTTCCTGCGGGTACTCCGGTTTCCTCCCACATCCCAAAAACATGCAGTTAAGTTAATTGGCTTCCCCCTAAAATTGACCTTAGACTCCATTAACCACATATGACTATAGTAGGGACATTAGATTGTGAGCTCCTATGAGGGACAGTTAGTGGCACGACTATGAACTTTGTACAGCGCTGCATAATATGATGGCGCTATATAAATACTGTATAATAATAATAATAAATTGACATATGACTATGTTAGGACATTAGACTGTGAGCCACTTTAAGGGACAGTTAGTGACATGACTATGGGCTTTGTAAAGTGCTGCGTAAAATACTGGATAATAATTAGTAAATTGCTTGGGAAAACAGAAAGTACCAGGTCCCACATGCCAGCCCATCATTTCCTCAATTCTGTCCCCTGGAAGTAATTTTCCAGCTTTATAGCCACCAAAGATGACGTGCAACACGTATTAGCATTGTTCAGAGATTGCCATGCTTTTATGGGGAAATTGGAGCGTAACCTTTCCTCTTTACTACTAGAATAATACTAGTAATACAAACCACATCAAATCTAAGGTCACATCAAAATCACTAGATGCCCACTGTATCAATGCTACAAGGTCAAAATGGCTAAATTTATTACAGCAGAGGAGACACGAGCTTTCTTTCACCACTATGAGGAAGTACTCTTAGGTTGCTGGTGCAGAGACTTGGGTGTCCAAAATAGAACAGTGGTCAGAGCTTGCAGAATATACATGAGATGTATGCCTCCACACTGCTAAATTAGAAGGCCAGACCTATACTAAAGTGTATCGGGTCTGAATCTCAGATGACTTCCACACACCCATGGCAGGATACACCTTTTAGCTGCATCACTCGGCATAAACTCTCCTCCCTATGATAGAGTGTATATTTCCAAAATTAGGAACATGCAATCTGCCACCTAGATGGTGTTGGTGGGGGTGCAATTATTGTTGCTGATGTAATAACTGCCTATGTATTACTTTTGCAAGCCTATCCATATTTCCAGTTACTGAATGATGATGCACTGGCCAACAATCCCACTGCCAGACAAAGCAAATCATGCCATTGCTTACTTCTGCTCCCTCAAACCCACCACCCTCTCCTCCTTTTTGTGCCCTCCCCACCCTAAAAAAAAGTTTACTACAAACCAAAAAACTAATGTAATGGTAAAACATTTTTGTAAGACCGCCCCAAAGCCTTCTACCTTTGCTTGAGCTGTATTTAATTTATTGGTTTAAAAGGACCTTTCAAGGGACTTTCCCCTGTCCTTATAGATTTGCATTGGCTTAGGAGGCTATAAACAAGGAGGTGGCCATTGGGGGCTTTGAACGCAGGGGTGGACATAGATATTGTAACTAAGGAAAAAGAAAAACAGAGAATGTAGAAGAAGTAAAGTGCATGGTAGCTGCTGAAATGGTGGTGAAAGTGGTTTTGCTAAATATTTCTAAGATGGAAATTTAAGAGTTTATGCCATCAAACCACATTCTACCAGTGGTAAATTAGGGTACTAAGGTGGTGGACATCAAGGAGGCAGTGCATTCCAAGGTGGATGTGAAAATCATGGAGGATGATAAGGAGCCTACCAGGGCCCATTTTATTATTATTATTAATAAAGAGGATTTATATACCGGTAGCACCAACATATTACGCAGCCCACTTACTGCTGCCCCCTGCAGATTAACCAGGGGGCGGCAGCAGTAAGTGGTATTGAACTGCTCACAGCTGACCATATTCATTTGCTAGAGGGCTGTCACAGATAGAAGCTACAAGTAGTTTCTTTCTCGAGGCAACAGTTCACTAGTAAATGGAAGCACTAACTGCCCTGCAAACTCACTGCCAGTCTGAACATAGCCTAAATGTAAATGGTTTTAAAAATAAATCCTCCAAGTGTTTTTACTTATGACTCTAGGAGTGGGCAGTGATTGCTGCCTCAGATGTACGAGTTACATTTGTATCAGTTGAACAATCAGTTGAGTATAATAAGGTTGTTTGCCCCGGTACAATCCTGAAAAACCCTAATAGAGCTCTGTTTCAAAAAACTTATGTTGCACTAATTTTCCTTGCTTCACCCTTTACCAACATAATCAGTTGAATTCTAGAAATATGGTAAAACATTTTTCTCCTTTTGTGTATGCAAGATTACATAGCAATTTTATTCACATTATCTTTTCTTCTGCCCCTTAAATAAATACACCACTATGTGAACATAGAGAGTTTACGTCCAGGACAATTAATAGGAAGCAATGCTATTCTGATTTCTGATTATTTCAAAAACCTAAAATATACATTCATTGGAATGGGAGGGGGTTAATATGTAATCAAGCCATGTAAACATGTAAAGGTTAAAAAGCTTTTTAAACATGCCTCAGAATAAAAAAAAGACTGTGTTTACTGTAGAACTGTGTATTGCAATTTGAAGTTTTTTCTTGAATAGGAAATGTCAATTATGGTAAAATTTGTTTTTTTAAAATGTGATTCCCAGGTTAACTGATAAACTGTACAAACTTTGTTATTGCAAAGATAATATTGCAAACTATGCAGCATTGAAAACTATACAGTAACAGAATACAGACTTAGCTTCAATGGTTACATAATTGGGAGTGTGTGAGTGTGAATGAGTGTGACTAGATACCAAGCAAGAAATGACAAACCAGAGCTACTTACATACCATTTTGTAGTTTTAAAATTTAGGCACTGCAGTGTCCTGTCTGGTAGATAAAATAATTAATTGAAAAATAACAGCCCAGAGGCTTTCTCCTTCATGCTAGAGATCCGACCCACCATAATATTTGCATTTTGGACAGTTTTAACTATTTAAAAGTCATACCTGACTGCAGCATTAAACATAAAGTGTTTTTTAAAGCGTACCTAAACTCAGAATTTTCACTTTACGCAGGGTAGACAACCCCTTTATGAAAAGTACCAACTCTGTTTGTTTTTTAAATGCAACACCCCTTTTTAAAAAAAAAAAAAAAAAAGGTGCAGTACCGCCCCCCAATTCTCGATCGCCTAGGGAATGAATGGTAGCACAAAGCCTCCCGGGATACCTATGTCACACATCCAAGGAGGCTTTTGGTCGCTCCTTCTGCACATGCCTGAGCAGCAGAAGAAGCCTTTTCGTGAAAAGGGAAAAAAATGCCGATCTCAAGCCTGGATCGTGTGAGGTAGGAAGAATGCTGAAAAAAAGAAGATGGCGACACCCAGATCGCCGGCCGGAAGACGGATGCCGGGACGATGAAGGACCCAATGGAAGAAACCTCCAGATGGATTGGACTGGCATGCAGGATTGAAGGTAAGTGTATTTTTTTCTTGTTTTGTTGGACTTTTGAGTTTTATTCCTCTTTAACTATTTAAATCATACCTGACTGCCTCATTAAACATAAAGTATTTTTTAAATAACAGAATGAAAACTCTGAAGACACTCTTATGTGGCTTTATTCTTTTATTGAGTAAATTGACAATTTCAAAACATTTTATTTTTTATTAATATAGCAAAGGTGGGATTGCACGTTAACATTTCTCTAGAACAGCTAGCACTGGCCTAATGCTTTTATTAAGAGAAGCCATCTATTTGGAGCAAATCATGACTTCTCCATTACTACCGTAGCTGCACCAAGGTTGCCATGACAGCACACCACCGCTCTACTGGCGGAAGTGCCAGAATTCCGTCTTCCGTGACGTCACTTCCTCTTTTCTCTCGCGTGGACTTGGTGCTGTGTGATCACGTGTTCCCACTGTCCTTGGCCGGCGTGAGTTGTGAAGAACATGGCTGCACTATTAGCAGGAGCTCGGCTTGTCCTTCGCCAGGGACTGCGCTTCCTCCCGGCCTATAGCACTGTCTATAGAGTGCTGCCAGCGCCAGTGTCCGTTAGGTGAGTGCCTGTCCCGTCTGGTGTGTGTATATCTGCAAAGTCTGAGTAACATGTCAGTCAGTGTGTGTCATGTCCTGTATGGGACTCTTGTTCTTCATATGGCTTCCACCTGACAGGACAAGCTTTGACCTTGGAGAACTGAGCTGCCTGACCTGTCCTGGGTTCCCCATACTAAGACAGGGTCATAAAAATGCTTTTAATACTGCAGCAGAATTGATATTTATAATTCTCTCAGGAAATGCTAATTGCTTGGCTGTCTGGGCTTATTCATAGTGAGGTTGGGGTGCCTTTAAATAGCGTTTACAACTTCCTTATGGCAGGAAATGTAGCGTCTCCCCATTTCAGCCCCCATAGTAAATGAATGGGGGAGGTTGCCGGTACCGCTTCCCGTCTCCAGCTAACGAATGTGCCAGGTGAGGGGCTGAGAGTCGGGTAATGTGTGCAAAATTGCGCCTTGAAGAAGCAGGTGTGCACCTACCCAATCAGACACAGTCATGGATATTCAAGAAGCCTGGTGCCTTGTTTAGTCCTGGGTAGGGATTGCAAATTGTGGAAGCTGAAGCATCAACATAGGATATGCAGAGTTCATGAGTATGCAGAACACTTTCTAAGCAGGTCAAATGCACCTGAAAGCTTTCTGATCAAGTCAAGGTAATTTCATCAACACAAGCCCAAAGCTTGTGCACACCGGTCCTAAAAGCCAGGTAATCATTCTGATTTTCCTCTGACAGGTGTCAGAACTAAACTTACCTCTGCTCCAGAGTTTTATTGTTTACACAATCCACAGGCACTGATGTCTACTTCCAGGATTCCAGCATCTATGACCTTTTTGATTGGCTACCCTGGGATGGCGTAGCTCCCACACCAATGTAGAATGACTGCAGAGCAGCATTTGCTTTAGGAAGCTTGCTAGTGGGCAGGTAAGATTTGATTGCAGCAAGACATCTGAGACTGAGTTCACAAATCTCTAACACAAGGGTAAGGACTTCTATAATCATTCCAATAAGATTTGAAAATTACAGTCACATGGCTAAAAATTCTTCCTGTAAATTGGGTGTAGAAAGTTCTATTTATAAAGTAGAGAATCTGACATTTACCAAAACATTCCCTGGTGGAGATTCAATTACTGCTATTGAAATACATACAGTATTCTCAGCCCCTTTTAGCTGGATGCACCACCTGGCACTTTTTAGTGATCACTATGCTGTCTTTGGGTGATTACTGGAGTTGGGTCACAATACAGGGGCAGCCACCTACCTACCTACAGTTTCTTCCAGTCATGAGGTCATCACTGCTTCTTGTGTACGTGTGATGGCATACTGGCTATCTTCTTCCTGGCATAACTTAGATCACTATATAGGGATAACACTGGGTTCATATTTGGTACACAAGTAATGTGACACATACTTTTCAGTGCATCAGATGCCATTTAGTTTGCTTTTAGAAAATGAAAGCAATGGAGATTAGGAGTAAACTGGACCAAAAAATGCATAAAAAGGTACATTATTGCATATGAAAGGGTGCAGGAGTGCCTATAGAAAAAACAGATTAGTGGGAATGATAGGCTGACTCTTCTTTAGAAAATTGTTTGTACTTTTGGAGTACAAAGTATGCTTAAAAATTCTGAACCAAAAGTTGAGGCAATGGGTTCTTCACACAGTTGAAAAATTCTTACTTTACTGTGCTGTTCCCTTGCTGTTTGGACAAGCTAAGTTTTCTTCTCTGGCTGATGGAAACTGTAGAATGTGAGTCGCCAGTTAGAAGGCCTCATGTGAAACTGGGTGAGTCCTTTTCCAACTTGGGCTTGTGTCCATAACATTAGTTTGAGAGCCTTAGACTACTTACACACAACAGATGATTCTCGTCAAATAATCACCTCGGCTGATATCGGATGAGAATCTGATGTGTGTACAGCACTTGTCAACCTTTCTGGTGGATCCACAGACAACAAATGAGGAAAGATCATAATGAAAGTGAAGGGAAGAGAGCACAGCGGGGTGCTGCTCCGTTGTTCTCCCCCACTCCTCTAGAGCAGAACAGTGCTGTATGTACAGCGCTCGTTCGTTCAGCGTGCAGTCTTTTGTCATTGGAAAGGATCATGAAAGATCCTTTCCAACGACAATTATTGCACGTGTGTACCCAGCCCTAGACTCTTTGCAGCTACCACAGCATTGTACTGTATGCTCAACTGCACTCCTATTCAGAAACATTTGGGACTCACTTTGTGTATGCAGTGATGTTGCAGCATTTACAGGTTTCTGTGGGTGTCATGCTGCTTCCAACTCCATATGATATGCAAGGGCAACGCATGCAAACAGTGACTTTCCGCGTGGTATGCCGCTACTGGGTGCAAAAAAAAACACACCAGGAATCAGCTAACCATGGAGTTTTCACCACAAATCTTAAAGAAACCCAAAAATCATTTGCTTATAAGTATTTTTCTACAGCTGACCTTTCTTTTACCCTTCACTTGGACTTTACAATCCCATTGACTTGAGGTTTGAATCAACGTCTGTCAACATAAACCTTTCCTTTTTTTATTGCAACTTTTTTTGTATTGTATTATCTTGCTGGCTGTGTTGCCAGTGTGGGAGTCCATTCATTCAATCCTGCTGTAGGATACATATTTTATGTATGTTTTTTAAATCTTTTCAATTCCTTTAGAATGTCCTAAATAGTTCTGGAGTGACCTCTAGAGGATATGTGAAGGTCAAACTGATTCAGCTTATTGTTTACTAAATTTTAAAGCACACCTGTTCCTGTGTACACAACCTGGATTCCCCCTGGCCTGAAACCTATGTTGTATGAACATGTAGACTTTAGGCCTGAGTTTGAAGGAAACTTATATGGTGAGAGGCACGCAAGCATACTGCCGAACTCTTTTCATACTTTTCTCCATGTGAAAATACTAGCTGCATGGATGTCATGAAGATCCAGCATAATACTATGGGTCACTGAACTGGAACACGCATGCAGATCAAGTATTCTGACTTCACATACTGATTGTTTATTCCAGTACTGTGATTTCAAGAGTACTGGAGACATAAGTGGCCATTTAGATAGCCTTTTCAGGAGTCTAAGGATTTGCATCGAAGGGTATTGGAATTTTTAATCAGCAAGCACATTTACTTTCAGTGTCTTTTCTCAATACCTTTTGTGTTCTTTTTGTGGTCCTTTGAAGATCATTGAGAGTCCATCACCCAAGCTTAATCAACCTGCTTTAGACTGTTTATGAATTTCCATTGACTTTTATGGAGAGCGAAGCAGTTTTGTTATGAACAGAAGCCTGTCGACAAAGGACCTAACATAGCCTCCTCTGTTTTTGTGCCAAGTTTTCTTTGGCACCATATATTAGCCAACACAATGTGGACATCTCTGAAATAGCTATTCTTGAACTCTTGCTATATTGGTAAAGTTTATTGTAAAAACTAATGATTGAACTTCCCTAATAAATTTGTCTAGTTATGGTTCTTTATTTTTCTGAAACATTTCAGTGTGGGTAAAATACATGCTGGTACTTCCAAATTCTTTGGTTAAATACAAACCCAATACCAGGATCACTGGGGCTTTATTTATCTCTATGCAGTTCAGGCAGCTCATGACTGGTGGGTAATGCCTGTACATGCCTACAGGATGACATGCACAATTCTTTGAAAATGGCTTTAGCATGTAGACCACCCTATGTAGTATCCACATGTGATGCTGTGCCTCTGTTAAGAAAAAAAAATTGAGGTTCTGCAAGTGAAAAGGATACGCAGTGAGATCGCCTCCTCCTTCACAGTGGCTGCTTTGCCAATGCAACAAGAAGACGGATAGCAGCGCCTGGCGTTTCCTTCACACCAGGACGTAGAGGAATTCCAGGATGACGTGGCACCAGATCATGGGAAAGGCCAGCGCCATCGCTGTAGTTCTTTCTGTTTTAGGTTGTCTGTAAAATAAAAGATGCAGTGCTCAATGTTGGTCTGAAAACAGATATAGTTTTCCATGCTACAGACCCTCCAGGTCCACCAACTTGTTTGTGCTGTATTTTATAATTGTACATCTTTTTAGGAGAATTACTCTCTCCATTATTTTCCTAGGAAAGGCTTGGGAATTGAGTTGCAAACTAAGTTATTTTTTTTTTTTCAAATTTGACAGATATCTTCATAACTCAGCAAGATTCCTCACAACAGCTTTACCAGATAATGGCACTGTAGATGTGGAGTCTGTTCAGTCACGTGACAGTCCGAAAACACAGCCTGATGGTTGGTCACTCCATATTACTGGAAGCAAGTTGAAAAAAAATGGACGTATTAGTAAACAACATCTTTTAAATACCCTTGAAAATGTGTGCGCAGCAGGTAATGTTTGTCACTTCTGTTTTGTCTTTATATATCTAATATCTGGGGCAAAGGGTGTAAATAATGAATTGTGGCAAAACCTAAATAAATTTGATGTGATTCCTCACCTTTAAGTTTGCTGCTTGGAATGTAAATTGATCCCTGTTCAAGTTACCAATAGTTGGAATTGTAACTTGTATTAGTACTGGTTGTCTCAGTTCTGTCACAGTTGAGCCCACACATTGCCTATCACTACCCACAGCAGAGTAAAAGTAATACTTTTAAGACTATATTTTATTGTGTATCTCTTATTTAATGACCTGTAAAGGCTTGCATTATTATTGGTTTTGCTTTCCTGAACAAGGTTCGTCTACTTGGGTATTGTGTATTTCTCTTTGACCAGATGTAGTCTGTAGTAACACACTTTCTCTTAACAGGTAAACCATCATCCAACCAGGCCTGGTTTCTTTTGCAGGCATGTGGGTCTTCAATGCCAGAGGTGCCCCTGGCAGAAAGAACAGAGATTGCAAACACAATTTGGGACAGGCTGCAAGGAATGGGTATGGACTATTTTATCCTCTGATTACAGTGTGTTTAGGAAACTGTTGGCCTGTTTTGACTTCAGTCACTTGTAACAGTGTTCTCTCCAGCCCCTGGGCGGGTGCACCACCTGACACTTTTCTGTAACCAACTGGGTCGTTACCGAAAAGCTGGATAACAATAGAGGAGCATCGGACCGACAGGGCCTAATACAAAGACAGTCGAAAAATGGGAAATACTAAGGGGTAGGGAAATAGAAAGTTGGAACAAAGATTAGGAAGGCAGTAGAAAGCTGACAGAATTGTAGGGGCTATTGGATTCCTATGGCAGCAACAACTGGGAACTTTACATTTTTCATGTGTTGCCTCACCTATTTTTTTACCACTCACCTACAATTTCTTCCCACCCAGGAAAATTTTTTTTGGGGACAACACTAAACTGTTATATAACATGAATGTCACACTACATCATCACATCAATGACACACTATATCATTTAAATCGGTTTGTAAATTCTTCCTGTCTCCAGTCTGTATTTTCTTAATGTGAGTCCTGTGCTGAGGACACATAAAAAAGCGTTCTTTCCTTTGACACTTTGTGCCTGACTTTATTAAAGCTCTTCAGGGCTGGAGAGGATACACTTTCATCGGTGATGCTGGATAATAAAGCAAACATGGAAGCTTTCAGTCTAGGTTGATGATTGGAAAACCAATCTTAGTGCTTCCTTATTAAGTGAGTTTTATGTAACAACTAACATAACTATTACAGGCTACCATTGGCACAAATGAAAGCATGCAAATTCAGGCTGTAGTGTTCATTTGCCATGCCATAAACCTGTGCCTGCTTTTCCACTGGCTTCCCACAGTGCTGAGAAATACTGATAGTGTCTATCTCCTGGTCAGGTCTATTTATTGTAAGTTCACATCTTTTCCGAAAGAGTGCATTTGCTGATCAAAAGAAAGAATTTGGTATATGCTTGGTTTGCTTGTGATTGATGTCTATACATTTAAAATACACATGGAAGTATTTTGCCAATGTTTATTTTATTTATTTTTTTGTATTAGGGGTTGCCTTCAATGAACACCATTACAACACTTTATTGAAAGTTTACCTTGAAAATGAACACAAATTCTCTCCTACTGAATTCCTTGCCAACATGGAGGCTAACCAGATACAGGCAAATCAGGTAATGTGTGTGTACCTTTGAAACAATATTGCAGCTTATTTATTAAAAACAAAAACAAAAAAACATGTCGGGCGGGCACATGAGTCACGTTCTTTATTTTTCCATAAAATCAAAGATAACTGGTTCCATTTACTACAGTTTTATTTATGGCACCAAGGTTTGTATTGCTAACCTATTTGTACAAAAACTTTAAAATTAATCCCCTTAGATCTTAGATCTTTGCTTCTGTGCCTTTTTCTGCAAGCACAAGGAAATCTCGTGGTAATTCTTGTGAGTTTTCAGGCACCTTGATTTTCCAGCAATAAGGTTGCCCTTTTATTGGCACCTTTATTAAAAACTGTTTTCTTAGCAGGGGTCTGTCATTAGGTAGGTATTGAAGTAGGTCTCCATGTATTGCAGAGATTTAATTTTATTAGGAAATAGTCCAGAATACCATCTATCCTTGTACACTGTGAAAAGTATTTCAATAATGTTTTATTTCTTTGCAGAGTACGTATGAACTTCTAATTGCAGCCTACTGCCATGAAGGAGATATTGAGGGAGCAAGGTAGGCTTTTTAAGTTACATTACACCTTGTAATGTAAAGCAGAAATGATGTGTTTTATTTATTTTATTGGGATCACACACTTTTTATTCCAACACCTTGTGGTGGTGTTAGATTTAAATATTGTACAGAGAATAACAGATAGTGGCCAACTTTTTCTTGAGAAATATGTCTTTGCTTTAGACAGTGGTCCAAAGTAGCTTTTCCACCATTTACAGTGTTCTCCCCTGCCCCTTTTAGCTGAGCGCACCACCCGGCACTTTTCAGTAACTACCCAGCTGTTTTTGAGTGGTTACTGATAAGTTGGGTCCTAATAGAGGGGCTGTCGCCTGTCTACAGCTCATTCCCACCAAGCTCAAAAAATTTTCAGGGAAAATACTGATTTAAATATAATATTGCTTAGCATATACAGATTTAGGAATAGTTTCCATGTGAATGAAATTGTCTTTCTCAACAGTAAACATTTTAAATAACTGAAAATTTTTGCCTTGGTTTATAGCAAAATTCTCGGTTTCATGAAGAGTACCGATCTGCCGATCACCGAAGACGTTTTTAGTTCCCTAATTACAGGACATGCAAGATCTGGGTAAGTTCTACAGTCTATCTGCCTTTTCCAGTTCTAGATTTAAAAGATATGTAATAAGAGAAATGGTAAACTTCTATTGGTGACCTGTAAAGACAATTCCAGGTTTTAAAATGAAATTTCCCAAATAGTTGAACCCTGGTTCCATTTTCCCACAGGTGCTTCCGCATGTGTAAAACATTTACAGCCTTGTGTCAGGGCACTGTACAACTCAAACGATGGCTGTCATCCAATAATGCAGCAAGGCCAGTTAAACCCCCCCTTTTATCCCTAGCTAGTCATTGGGCATTCACAGAGTTCACGGCTTTCTGTGATTGGCCAAGGAAAGAAGGTGCTTTGCTGAATGAGAGCCTTTGCTGATCATAGTAATTTGTTTTCGTGGTGATTGCATGATTTTTAACCACTTGGAGCGGTCTGTAAGAAATCAAAAATAAATTGTATACATCCATCTTTGATGGAAGTCATAAGTTTTATGCATACATATGAAGTTTGGCTAACATGGGGGGGTGGGCATTCAAACTTGCGCTCAAATTTACACAGCTCATTCTTCCCAGTATCGAGATGTACTGCAAAAGTGTGCATAAGGCAGCTCTCTCCTCAGTTTACATATAATATATAATCTTGTCCGAACTTTTGAAAGAAGGGGGACAGTAGAATTTGCAAGCAATTGTTTATTCAGAAATGGCTATGAGTGATGTGATGCTGTGCTGGAGTTCAAGAAGCAGTTGTATGTTTGATGGGGGAGGAGGGTTGAGAGTAAGTTTGGTATGAACGAGATTTCAAGGTATAGCATTCTTCTGAAGTTTGGAAGCAGAGAGTTATTTGCAGGTACAAGAGGGTGCTAAATGGGGAAAAATGTAGCTGCTGCAGTTTTACTTTTTACCCTGTGGGTGCTACTATCCTTGACCTTTTAATTTAAAGAATGCACCAATGTAGGCAATCAGAGGCCTCGGTTTTTTAAATAGGGGGGGGGAACAAAATTTTTTTTATATTATGTGCTTTAACTAGTGATTTAATTGTAGCTGCAAATCATACTTTGTAAAGTCTCTGGTAGCCCCAGGACCCACGTGCAAATTCTGACATGGGCAAAATAGGTCAAACTGGTCTGACCCTTCCACCACTTACTGTGGTATCTTAGATTGAAGGGCAGTCTCTCTTGCCTAAAGCAAAATGCTTTAGGCAGGAGCAGTTGAACGGAGCAATTTTTTCCATGCTGAAGTTTGTATTTGATCATGTTGGGTTTTTAGTATCTCAAGCCCCAAACCTAAAATCTGTGCAGTGTATTAATTTCGGTTATAAAGGCAATGCATGGTAAAGCACCACAGTGCACACATATACCCATTGGTTATGGTGCATTTCGGTACTGCTCCTATTACTCAATATCTGTGTTCAAATGAACCCTAATGCTCAGTATTTGCTGTTAGCTGTGCTTAAAACAATAACTCAAAATGTGATTTTCCTCTCATTGTTCACCTATGTGTTCATTGTTGAACTCTTTGGCAAAGACAGGTGTCTACTTAGAATGCAACGACACAATTATTGGTTTCTGTCTTCAAGGCACCCCCACTACTAAAATGTTACGAATCCTGATTTCCTGGTTTCCCTCAAGAAGGGCATTTTTTAAGTTGCCCCACAAGTTTTCAATAGGATTAAGGTCTGGAGATTGGGCTGGCCATTTCATAACATCAATCTTTTTGGTCTTGAACTGATGTTGCTCGTTTACTGGTGTGTTTGGAGAATTTGTAATGTTGAAACACCCATTTCAAGGGCATGTCCTCTTCAGCACAAGGCAGCATAATCTCCAAGTATTTTGATGTATTCAAACTGATCCATGATCCTTGGTATGCAATAAATAGGCCTAACACCACAGTATGAGAAACATCCCCATATTATGATGCTTGCGCCACCATGCTTCACTGTGTTCTGTGGCTCAAATTCAGTGTTTGAGGGTCGTCTGATAAACTGCAGCCCCTAGACCAAAACAAAAATTTTGATTTCATCGGTCCACAAAATGTTGTGCCATTTTTCTTTAGGCCAGTCAGTGTGTTTTTTGCAAACTGTTACCTATTTAGCATGTCTCTCCCCCTTTTTTTTTTTTTTAAATTTACTTTTGGGACTCTGTGAGGGCTTCTTGCCGATAGCTTAGCTTGTTCTCATTGTAACAGTACAAACGGGTAACTTTAGACCTTTGATTTTCCTGCAGCTGTCCATTTGCTGACTATTTGCTATTTTGGCTATTCTAATATCCATTTGAAGGGTAGTTTTCCATTTTCTTCCACATCTTTAAGGTTTTGGTTGCCATTTTAAAGCATTTAATTTCATTTTAGCTGAGCAGCCTATCATTTTCTCCACTTCTTTACATGTTTTCCCCTCTCCAATCAACGTCTTAATCAAAGTACGCTGTTTTTAACAAAGTCTGGAACGACCCATTTTACTGAGATTTTCTGAGACATGCACCATAACCAGCTTGTACATTTGCTGCCTTCCTTCCCTAAATAATAGCTGTAATTGACATCTGCTTTTGCACAGAATGAATAACCTCACTAATTGAACTCCATACTGCTAATATTTTGAACAAGCCTATTCAATTATGATTCAGTTACAAAAAATCGGCAGCATACATGTCATGACTGTTTGGTCTTTTGGTTACTCTGCTACACCTGCTAGTAACTTTTTTGCAATGTACAAATATAATTTCCACCAAACAGAGGTTGATCAGGTTATTGATGTCTGACTGCTATTATTCTTAAAACTGTATATGTTGTCTTGCAGAGATATGGAAAGCGCCAAGAACATTCTGTCTGTCATGCAGGGAGCAGGGTTAGTTCCCAGAAGAGGCGCATACACTGCATTGCTTTGTGCATATGCTGAAAAAGGTGATATTGAAAGCATCAATCAGGTGAGTTGCTTTTTAGGACCTTTTGTGAAATGTGCCAGTGTAATGTATTGTAATGTATGTGATTCAACAATTGACTGTTAGAGAGTTCCTGAATTGTGGGGACTTGTTATAATTCACATATAGACTAATGGAAGTGAAGACATTCTTCTGCTTCCTGGAGAATATTCTATTCCCAGCATTCCCTTCCCACATTACCTCTGCTGAATGCAGGTACTCAGCCAGTATATATTTTATCCTTCAGTAATGATGACAGGAATAATATATAATTCATACAAGTGGCTAACACTTAATCTGGCTCCTATCATTTTGCTTGGTAAATGCAAAGTTACAGCATTTTCTAATATCCCTACCATGCCCCCAGAAAAGTATACTACACTGATAATTAAATTACTCCTTCATTACTGCCTGCTTCCTCAAAACCTTCTGCTGTAAGGGAGAGAGAGGTTTCTTGGTGTGGGGAAGCATGTGAGCGCCACTCCGTGTGCCATGTGAATGATCAGTAATTTCGGACCTTACTTCAAGCCTTCTGGATGGTTTGGTATTGGTGCACTCCTATTACTAGTTATCTGTTAGTCCAGACTCGTAGCAATGTTGTCAGTACATCTTTTCTTGCCTGCCAAAGGAAAATACCTACCGCCTTTTAACTGAGCAACATTTTAAATAACCATTTCTCTCAACAATTGCAGTGATGGGTAAAAAAAAGTTGCCCCAAATGAGCATTTAACAAGTCCTAGATTTTTACCCCTATTAAGTATTGAAAATTTACATAAATTAGCATTTGTAACTGCAATGTATGTTAGACAGGAGGTGTAACTTCTTGTTTTTTTTCATTAGACTTTGCTCAGTTGTACAACAACCCCGACAGACAAGGGGTTCTTGAAGGTGATATATTCTTTGGCTAAGTCCGGTCACTCTCAGCTTGTGCCAAGTATCTTTGACCATATGAAGAATTGCACAGGATATATACAAGGTAAAAAGGAACAATCAAATGTGTCATACATTGGTTTATAAGAAAATGTCAAATAAATGTACTTTGTGTTTTGTTCTTGGTTGTGTTTGAATTGGCCACTCCTCAGCTATAGTCCCTCTTTTGGTTCAGTGGTCATTCACTTTTATTTGTACCTTTAACTTTTTTCCTTTCCAAGTCACAAGATAGTGAGCTCTGCCAGAAAAAGACCTTTTTACCATGTTCTGCAATGGGTTAACATAGGGCAACATTGTCACCCTTTGTTGAAGTGTGCATCTCTAGAGACACAACCCATTTCCCATTATATTTTTTTTTTTGGTGAGTAACAGTATGAGTAGGAAGCAATGAGGGACATGAAATCCCATTGTACCTTCCAATGATATATTGATTTTCATCACTGATCACAAACAGTCGGGTAAATCTCCCCAGTGGAGACACAAATACCAATAAAACTTGGCAAAAGGCCTAACTTTTACATACGCTACCAAAAAAGGTTATGCCCAGTGATTCACTTGATGCTCAGTATGAAAACAACAAAAAATAATATTTTAAGAATTGCCAACAAACATAATACTTTGCAAGCTGACCTATAAATATATAATGTTTTAAGTACAATAGTAAAAGTTATGTAACATGCCTAAAGTTTTCCTTTTTTACACCGTATAACGTCATATAATGAAATGGTACAACCTGCAGTTTGTTTGTATTACATGCAAGATTGACTTTTCTTTTTTTGGGGTCATAATCTTTTTTTATTTTTATTTATTTACTCCTACAGATGTGATAAAAATGTGTTTGGCATTATTGACACAAGGCTCTGGAGATACAGCGATACTGTTAGCAAAGAAGTTCCTTACCGTCCAGCCATCAGATTTTGATTTTTCAAGTCAGCCGGGCAGCTTCTTTTTACGTCACTGTGTTCATTTAAACTTGGTATGATCCTCACTCACTTTACTTATTCTATATTGAGTTGACAAAATATATGTAAGAAAATTTGCAACACCACAAATACACGTCAGTTGATTTCTTTGATTTGTGCAACATTTGTGACATGGTATAACTGGGGACCAACATTTGGATACCTTTCTAATCAGGTTGGAGGCTGATGGAATGTAATTCTTAGTAGTGCTCAGTGATTCAGAATGCTCAATCACTCACTGAAAACCAGAATGTATTGGATGTGTCTGTTTCAGAACTACCTTGACACCCTTAAAGTTGAAATTTAATCTGCTTATCTTTTGCTGCCCTTGATCCCATTTCGTGTTTATAAATATAATTTTACCAAGTACACAAGTCAGATGATTATCGCCTGAGATGAATAGATGTGTACAGTGCTTGCCAGAGATGGTTCATGGATCCACCAGGACAGATCCGTGAGCAGCTGCAAAGCGATGACCTCATACAAGTCAAAGAAGGAGAGCACAGTGGGGTGCTGCTTGCTCATCCTCACACCTCTCCTCACTATAGAACAGAATGGAAGCTGTGTGTATAAAGCTCATTTGTTCATCTGCCACTCACTGTCGCTAAAATAAACCATGGAAGTTTGTTTTCAGCGGCGAATGTTATACATGTGTTATGATATAAAGCCTTAGACCTAGTGATGTCCGTGTTGTTCATCCTTCAATTCAGGCATTTGTATTGTTGTTGTTAGGGGTTGTGAGTTTGCTTCCTAAACTCCAACTGCAGACCCTTTTAGTTTGGGCATGCAATTGATGTTGAGCCTTCATAACTGAAAGAACTGAAATGCAGTGAATTAAAGGGATAGGTTGGGGAGGAAAGGTCTGGATGATGCTGGAGCCAGCAAAGGAGGTATACTGTATTTTACTTTGTTTTCTAATGTTAATTGGGACCTGGGCAATTTAGAAAACCTTAAATGGATTTCTCAAAATTTGCTAAAAGTTGGCAAATGTTTTAGTCCTAGACCAGATCCATTCCAGGTTTGCTGGATCACCCAGGTTCACCCATTATAGTCTACTCGAGTATTGGAGTGCTTTAATAATTACAGAAATAGAGATGATCGTGTACAACTGTGAAAGGCTAAAAGGAAGGCATTCCTAGCATTAGCATTAAGCTGTGTCTGGTTGACACTTTTAACAAGACCACAACGTTTAATAGTTACTGATAACTGTTGTCAGTGGAGAACATTTTTGTATCCGTAAACCTGATATATAGACATTGAACAATTAGGTATTATGTAAAAAAGTCATATGTACTAGAGGCAACCTTTTTGTAACTGATCCAGCGATCCAACTATCCATTCATTACTAGCCTATTACAGTGCTGAGGCATATATTACCTGTGGTCCTGGCTGTGTATAGTAGAATCTTTTAGTGCAATTCTGTACAATAGTTTCCTTTCCTGTGTTAGATTTGGTGCACTTGTTATTTGTGATTTTGATGTTTTCTTTTACTTTTTGTAGCCTGCCGAAACTATCAAGAATTATGCACATGAAATGGCTAGTTCCGAATTGCACCATTCACCTCTGCAGTTCGCTTTGATGTGTGCTCTGGAATATGGTAAAAAAGGTAACTATTCTGTTGCTGTGTGTTTTGAGCCATTATATAAATTTGGATTTTACTCCCATAGAAACCAATAAAAGTCTTCCTTAACCGTATTGGTCATAGTGGAGCACAATAATGAAACATTAAAGTTCTTGCATATAAAAGTTTTTTTTTCTTTGTGCAGTCATAACAGTTCTTACCTTTTAGGTTTGGCATTTACAAGTCCTCAAAAGGTGTCCTGTGGTATTTGGCACTGAGACATTGTATCTGATACTTTAAAGTCTCACTTCCTCTGGCACATTGCTTTTTTCCCTGTGTTGCATTCCGCTGCCATTTTCCCCATATAAATGATGCATGTGCACCCAACCATTCACCAAAAAGAAAAGAAAACGGGTAATTGTTTAACCAGTCCCTTTTTTTTCAATTTCTTTTTGGTCCACTTTTAATTCTTACATGTCCCTATTTGTTGCTTTCAGCAATGAATAGGGGTCAGCATGGATACTTTTACTGGTCGTCTTCTATGCGTCTTCATATGCTACAAGCTGAGAGTATTATGTATCCTAACAACTTTTTCTTATGTTCAGCATTAAGTTCTTTTTACAGTTTGTGCTACGGTAGACCTTTGAGCCTATGACCTTGCAATTTTGTTGGTGGCTTTTATTAGGTACTAACCACTGCATACTGAAAAGACCTGGGCTTACAATGTGGACATTGCTAAAGTTGGTTAAATCCTTTAGCATGCCAATTTCTCCCAATATATTCATTTTTCTTAAAAGGTGCCATTGCCATTAAATCATCAGTGCTCTACACATACATCCTGGCTTTAATGTTTTTTTTGGCTAGTTGGCATATTTTATATGTCTAGCTGGTCTTCAGTGAGCTGTACCCTATTAGAGGCAGTGGGGCTTCTGTGTTGAAATATCTACATGACACACTGAATCTTTAATCTAGAAGTACTCTTCCTGTTCTGTTAGAACTCTTTTTAAGATGATCTTCATGTCTTTGCTTTGCAGTGCTTACATCCATCATTCCTAGCATGCACTAATATGCAGGTACAGGGGCCTTATTAATCAAGCCCCTTCATTTTGAAAAATACAACAAAAAACAGACTTGCATTACAATATCTGCAACTCAGCTTAGCTATTTTTAAATCAAATACAGTAGTAGTGTGTTAGGAAGATATTTAAAGTGAATGGAAATGCTTATTGTGCTCCTTCTCCCCCAGTTTGAGCATTGTCGTACAAGAACCAACTGATACCAAGCCAAATGCGAGTACTTAAACTGTTTGCATTTAAAAAAACACACACTCTGAAGGATCTATTAATCGGTGCAGCGCTATGGCTATATTTCCTGGAACTTTGCTTTAAATAACATTACCTTCTTTTCTTTTAGACTTGGCACTTAACCTTATAAGAACCTTGAAAGAAGAAGGCTTACCTGTAAGACCGCATTACTGCTGGCCCCTGCTAGCTTCCTCAAGCAGAAAGAACGATGTACAAGGTAAATCTCTCCTCTTCTGGTGGCTGTAGGTGTCCAAAGATAATGTAATAAATCTGCTTGACTACTTCATGTATTATCCTCCAACTCTCCACTTTCAGCTTCTGACTTATCTCGGGTGGCATCAAAGTTTTCTTCTTAAATGAGAAAATGCGGGTAGTTCAATATTCATCCTGCCAAATATGTTGAAAATTTTTTATCTGTAATAAGCTGGTCAGAAGCCCGTATAACTTGCATTGCCTGTTTTCCAGTCCATCACTAGCCACTTATTGCAAGTGATGCTTGGATTGTGCTACCAAAGTTACATGTTTACTTATTAAATCTGCCCTATTTTATTAGCTTCTGATTATGAGCATTTTGTCACATACTTGCATTGTTGTAAAACATGTATATATCCCTGTGTCCAACACAGAATAATCACATCACTGTCTTTCATGATATTTACCTTTCCCATGTACAGCAAAAGTGGACATTGTTATACATTTGAGTGACCCCAGGATTAGCTCTCAGATCAGCAAAGAGGCCACAGATTTTCTCATTTCAATTTAAATCTCAGTACACAGTGTTGATTTCAAAAACACCTGGTTTACGTAGCACAATTAGTCTAAAATATAGAGCTCCAGCCAGCTATAGAGGTATTTCATTTAAGGTTTTAACTCATACTCAAAACTGTCCCCTCTGTACCTTGAGGAACAATAGGGCAGTGATAAAGTGGGCCATAACCAGATGTCCCTTAAGCAAAGTGCTAGTACTAATTCCTCATTCTCTTAAAGGAATTCTTAACCATGAGAACAAATATAACCACTTACATTTATATCTTAGCTCATTTGTGTTTTCATTTTTGGGCATTCACCCCATCAACAAAATTTAAAGCGCTCTGGAAACTGCATACCTTCTGGTTGTGAAAACAACATCCACATGACTGTGTATAGGCTACTCTGCTACCTTAAGATCATGTCCAAACTACCAATATTTATTTATTGGTAACATTTAGCGCTCCTGGGTGCCTATTGTCAATGGCTAGGCATCCGGGAGTGGTGACAGGCTATAATGCCTGTGCTGGTGTTTACAAGCAACTGCAAAAGACTAGCAGAGTGGTGCTTTTTTCCTTTTATTCCCATTGCACAAATGCTTTTTCTCTTTTTTTTTTTTTCCCCCATTGCACTTGTGCTTTTAAGTGCTTGCAAGCATCACCTGTTCAAATCTACGGAGGAGGCAGAGAGAGCGAACTGCCCCAAGATGCTCTATGTAGTTTCCTAAAAACTGCCACCTCCTACCACTTGTCAATGTTAAAAAAACAAAAAAAAATCATTCTTTCCAGAGTTAACCTTTTTTGCAAGCATTTTTAAGTGGCAAAACATTTTATAACCATTTGAAAATACTTGTGGTCCGATTATGCCCCAACTCGGTCTCCATAATAAACCTTCTAACTGTATCCCTAACATTTATTCTAACAAGGTAATGAATACAAAGCTTTCTTTCTATCTTTTAAATCTGACTGGAGTTTGGCTTTGAAGGCTTTAGTATGTTTTTAGTAGTTATTGACCCAAAACAAATATGTAAATTCAGGGTTTTTTTCCTGAGTACATGCTTGTTCTCAGTTAGTGACTCACATCATGGAAACCAAGGAGCTAGTCATCTAGTTTTGTGAAAGTAAGTAATGTTCTGTTATGTATTTCTCCTACAGGTTTGCTTTAGCATACCAGCATCCACTTAATTTTCAGATCTTGGTGGAGTTTGCCTTTAGGAAAAGTTTACCTCTTAAACATAAAAAAAAAGTAGTCTGGTAAACTCCTGAGACTGTCGTCTTTTAGGGAATTCTTGTAGAATGTAATATAACAATCTACAGACATAGCAAACATTTTATGCCAAATTTATGGCTGACCCGCCGAGAACACAAGAGACAGAAAAATCTATTAAGGAGCCTTAAGTGGGCCTGAACACTTTTTCTCTGTTACACGTGGGACACCATCAAAGTGAGACCAAATTAACCAAATGTGACTTTTTTTCATCTTAGAGTATGGTATATTAATTCTTTAGGTTGTGTTAGTGGTATTTCAAAAGGTGTAATCTAGTAAAAAAACATGCTTTTAACAAAAGTATTTTCCCCTCGGGGATACAAAAAATATGTCTTCTTCATCTTATCACGCTGTATAATGTACCGAAGATTGAGATGTGCAGTTGTTAGCTTGACACCAGGTGACAAACAAAATGCACTAACGAAATAAAATGCTTTTAGCTGATTTAGTCTTGTTGCAATTTTAGCTAAAATATACATTGGTATTAAGGCTTGGAAGGAAAGTCGGAAGCAAATATTCCCTAATGGTCCCTTGCCGTAAGTGGCAAAATCTGTTTTCAAATGTGTTTTTTTTTTTTTCCCCTTTTTTTTTTATCCTTATTTAAGCTATCGGATGAAAGTTAACCCCAGATGTGAGTACCCTAGATGGATAATTTGGAGTTGGTGTTTAAGGTTAGAAACCAATGCTGTAGGTTCTTTGTCTACCACTGTACTTTTTGTGGCAACTTAAAACTAAACTCAAGGCATACACCTCAATACAGATATACAAATTTTGGAACTGTGTTTTTACTTTCCAAAATATTTGCACTGAGCCAATTCTAAGCTTTACAGAACTCTACCCCACAGCACAGCGCTGGCCATCATAGCAGGGGATTTGAACTTATCCTTTTGCAATATTTAATGTCCTGTCCTAACGTATGACTGGACATTAACAGGAGAAGCAGCAGACTGATGAGCTCATCTATGCTTTGTTACTGTTTTCTCTTCCTAGCAGCTATCTTTCCCAACATTTACATGCAACACACTTGTTTGGCAGCCAGACCTGCCACTTCCTCTCCCAGTGTGATCTCTCCTATACAGTGGCAAGAGACTGATACAAAGTCAATGGTGTGGTGCCTGCTAGCATTGCAAAATTACTTACTGACCTAATATTGAATGCAAAGCTGCATACCTTTGTGTCTTAAATATCTTCTTGCAGTTTTGCTTTAAATGGAAGCTTTAAAAGTTCAGCCAAGTCTTTTCACTACAACTTTTCCTTCTAATAAAAGAAAACCAACAACTGAAAAATGAAATCTGTAGATAACAATAAATAAGAGCACTACAGGGGTTCCCCTGAAAATCACTGCATAGCTTGTCCAACTCAGGGTGGTGTTTCTGGTATTTTTTCCTAGAAGTCATAGACCCTCTGCAACTTTGCCAGGTTACCTGAGCAAGGTGAAGTTGGACAAGCAAGAAGAGCACAGACTCAAAAACATGGTTGGGCTTGAGCTGAAACTTGTAGCAAAAACACAGGGCTGAGTTGCTGAAAACTGGCTTTTGGATGATGCGATCCATGGTAGGATACACATATGAGACTAGTCAAGCTCTGGGCTGGTAGTCATACAGAACAGCACTGTTTAAAAAGGCTGCAGAATGTTTGATAGTGGGGTTGTTGGAGCCCTGTTGTTTTCTTTGAAGGGAACAATGGCTGCTAAGGAGGCAACTGCAGGGCTTCAAGGCTAGTGAAATGGAAGTCAGGCGATGCGACCAGTTAACACTGCCATTCTGCAGCATGCTGGCAGTAGACAGGTTTATCTCTTCAGGTTGCGGCTGCTCACTAAAGAAAACAAACTAAACTTTTTTTTTTTTTTTTTGCACTTGAAATGTATTTATCATATTTAAACTGAAAGTTTGCTTGGGCTTTAAGAATATATTACTTACAGCAATTGCCCTGCTAAATTGAAAATCTGAAACAAAATATCTCCACTGACAGCTTGCTTTTGCGTGAAGAATCTGTTGCCTGAAGAAAGCTTCTTTGACTTGACATATATTTACACATACTTAGAACCGTATACACATGTGCAGTGAAAAGTCTGTATATGGTTTGCAGTTCTGGTTGCAACAGGATTTTTTTTTCTTAACAGTACAAAGTACCAAGGGATTTTGCAGCTAATGGTTTTAAATTCTAATTGCAAGTGATGGCCAATCAATATCTGTTTGTAGCAGAGGACATCCTTAAGTTAGAGTAATCCCCCCCAAAAAAGTGTTTAGATTGCAACGTGGTAGCAAGTCTCAAGGTGAAAGGCTGCATCAGGGTGGGGATCCTTCGCGTTTTAATATTAGCAGAAAGTAAGATAACGTCCAAATCTTTGCACAATAAACTGGGTATTTAAAAATAAGTTAAGACCGCTTACCAGCAAAAAGCAGAAAGGACTAGATGGCCTGGTTAGAAGAACAGAATAAAGGCAGCAACCGTGGCCTGTGGCTTTGTGGATGTCCAGGGAATGCTTACTCAGCTATTTCTGGGGTCAAGAAAAGTGTAGGGGTAACCTGTTAAACAGCATAATTCCATGCTAGGCGTCAGTGCTCTCTTGGGCTATGCAGATCACTAGACTACCCTTTTTATGGGTTACCACACTGTTATATTTCAAGGAGTAACGGCCTTCTCAAACTTGTATTTGTAATAAAATGTTTTAATTTTGGCTTCAGTGAATTGAAACCTAGGCACTGGCATTTGAGCATCAACAGTAAGTGTATGGAAAGATCTGCATAATCTGTGTGATCACATGGCAACTAACTTGCCTTCTTATTCCTTGCATTTCCTGTTGTGTTGCATTGTTTTTATCTGCAACTTCACCAGCCATATATTTGGCTGCATTCCTCCTCTTTGCAGATAGTGTCCTGGCTGAGAATGGAACCTGGGACCTAGCGCTGCAAAGGTTCTAACCACTGAGCCAGGCATGCTGCAGCTTTTTATGGTTTATTGTATGAGTTGTTAAGTTATGGTGCAGGCTGTGAATTTAGTATCCAAATTCTGGTTTTACTGCCCAATGACATTTAGTACTTTAGTTCTCTGAGCATAGACACAGGTTGGGTCCATAGCAGATTTGGTTTAGTGAAAGTGGTTCAAGGGTTTTGCTTCTATCTCTATATTAGAGGTTGAGGATTTAAAGCCACCCCTTATATTAATAGTTTAGGAGAAATGAAAAGGCAGAAAAAAAGAGGGGTTTGGAGCTAAAAGCACCTATTTACAGACAGTACATAAGGCACATCATGGCCCATTACAGTCATGGGGTCTGGATGTTGGTACTATACATTAGATTCCTAAACATAATACTTGCAACCCTGTTTGTTTTTGGAAGTATTATACCCAACATGTTTTGCCTCGGTGGGCTCAGGGGTGATAATTTGATGCACGTTTTTTTATTGATGTTTCTCAAAGGTTTAAAAGGTAGAACAGGGTAAACTTACACAACGGTGCAAATGTTTGGGATCATTGGACTTCTTACCCCCAGGATGTGGTAAATTTGGAGATCCTGCATACTGGGACGTGGTAGTGGGTTAAACCATGCTGCACACCATCTTACCCTAAAGACTAGTCACTTCTAATACACAAAGCAATTACTGGAACAGCTTGAAAAGTGAAATATTACAGTGAAAGCTGCATTTATATTGTTGGCTGTAAAAGCGGAGTGTCACACACGAAAACTCTGTACTTTGTCCTGCTTGCTTGTTCCAATGGCCAGCTAGGTAATTAAACTAAAATTAGGATGACTGCTACAGAGCCTTCTCCGTTAATATCTAGTTTATAAAAGCAACTCCTATTTCTTTTTTTTCTTTTACAGTCTGACAGGTTTCCTTGAAGCTATATGAAGATCGGTGAGCTGTTACATTGACAGAGTTCACTGACCCCTTAGTGCTGGCTTTAATAGCCGTTTAGTGCAGCTGTGAAAACTGACCAAGTGTCTCTTACATGCTGACATGCACTGTGAGAATATACAGAGCATCTAGACAGAAGGCCATAATTAATGTGCTATGAGATTTCTCTCTCTTTACAAGTCTGGAGCCAAAATCAGGCATTTAGTTTAAGGCAAACTTGAGCAGCTGATGCGACTTTAATTTAGTGTGACTTGCCTGCATGTATTTTTAAGTGCTCAGAGGGAATTCACATCGTATTATTTGCACCATTGTGCACTGCATAAAATATTCATGGAAGTGTCACTTTTCCATAGGTAGCACTCCAGGGCAGAGCTGGGGACTTTTTCAAACTTTGCATTTCAAAAGTAACAAATCCACGAGGCAAGCCGAGAAAAAAAAAAGAAAAAAGCATATGTTGTGCCAGGACACAGGCCCGCAGCTTTCAGAGCACCCGCTTTGAACTACTGAGATGTCAATACCTGTGGAACTTTTGACATAAGCAAGATAAGTGTGTATAATGGAATGAAAGCAAAGTCTTGTAAATATTATAGATTGACTGGGCTACCCCTTTGGCTTGACAGTGTTAATGCTTCAGTTGCTGATGGGTTCCATTTATTCCAATTATGGAAAGTTATACAGTGTACTCTTTCTTTCCTGATACAACAATGAGATTTAGGGAAAGTGCGTTAAAAAGATGTGGTGCATAAAAGAACCGTGTCTGGTAAATAAAAACAGGTTTATTTACTGTTGGATAAATACTTGTGGACACTTCATTAGATATTCCCCTCTACATACTGATAGGCTCCCCCTTTTTAATTCAGAACAACCAGAATTCTTTGCAGCATGATTTCAAATGGAAAATGTTCGTTTAACATCTGATAATGTTTATGCATTTAGAAACACAATTAAGCCCCTGTCTGGAACAGCAGTGAGAAAATTTTGGTGGTCCACAGAAAAAATTTGGACATTATTTTCAATTTTTAAGTTTTATTAATAAAACAGAAATAATACTCTAATAAATTCTTTTGTTCTGAATGACAGTTTTTGCCTTTATATTGCACTAAATTCACAAACTGTACTAGAGACAGAAAAACAAGGAAGGTGCAGCGTGACATCAGTGTAGTATTAAGTTGGATGAAGCAACCATTGCTGTGCCGTACGCTTCATTATTGTTTTACCCCGCTCTGCAAATATCGATTTCTATCCGACTGTATTATTTCATTTATTTTTCAGTTGCTCTTTTAGGTAAGTATGACCTTAACTGTGTATTTTCTTTAACTGTTATATTTAATGGCATCAAATAGTTTGACTTTTAAACCATCATTTCTTGTTTGGTCTTAGAGTCGAACGAAGTAAACCCATAATGAGCGAAACAAAGCAAACAAATATTTTGCATTTTTTTGGTAATGCCAAAGATAATGCTACTAATAGTAACAATAGTAATACTGCACTTACCCGTGAGCTGATCAATGAACCTCTACAGTCCTTCTCAGGAACCATTAGGAAGATCATTATTTTACAAATGTGTTAATCTTTTAAAAAAAATTCATATTAATGGTCCGCTGGATTTAAATGATGAATTTAGTGGTCTGTGAGATCTGAAAGGTTGGCGACCGCTTGTCTAGACTGCTTTTGGGCACCACCATTTTGATTGTGATATTGAGGCCTTTGGACAGAGTAGTTGGGCAACCGAGGAGAATAAGTTGCTTTTCCAGAAGAAGACATAGGCAGGAGGGTGCTAAAAATGTAGTTTCAGGAAAGAGAAATTACTGCAAGTTAGTGTTTATAAACGCTTCATTTTTATTTTTTAAATGTTTTGTTTTTCTGTACATTTATCATTTTTTGCACATGTTGGAGGCAGTAATCACTTAAGAGTTCATATGCATGACACCCTTGTTGCAATAGAACAATGGAATCGTCCATCTCTGGGGATTTTGTTTTGTGACTAATGCAAACTATGTGGCAAGTCCCCCCTTATGATGTGCAAGTGGCTTTTAAAAAGTGTTTCTTACCTTATAGTAATGTTCACTGCTGTGTATTTAATGCACAGCTACTTGCATTTCTCTTCATAGTGATGCTGCAAGCATTCATTATACTGAATTTTGAAGTGCACATAAATGGGCAATGCACTGCCCTACATCATGTAAAGTGACACAATTGGACATGGGAGGTGAGGTGCAGTGCACTGCATTATACCACATATAGGGGTGAAGAAATACGTTTGGGTAAGAGCCCAGAATGAGGAATTAAGGCAGGTTCAGAACTTTCAGGATTGAGTGATCCTGCTTAGCTCCTTGCAGCTGGCACTATGCCCTATACCAACCACAGCACTGAAAATTGGACAGCAGGCGGCAATGAGCTGTACTGTACAATTCACAATCTCCTATTAATATTAAACGTATTTGTATAGTTCCAACATAATATGCCGTGCTGTACATTTAATAGGGGTTGCAAATGTCAGGCAGATACTGACCGTTACATAGAAGGAGGAGAGGGCCCTGCCCAGAAGAGCTTACTGTCTAAGAGGTGGTGTAAGTAGCACACAATATTAGGCTGCCACGCGTAGAATCAACTTGTAGCACCTTCCCCAAGCAGCATCTCACTATTTTGAGGAAATGTAATAGCACAACAACCTCATTGCCAGACATAGTCTAAGTGCAAATTTAGTCTAGACCCCCAAAAGAACAATGAATTGTGTAGCAGTTCCTATACAAGAGAAACTATATTATATGTTGCCAGCATCAGCCACCATTGTGATTGTACCAACCAGGTGTATATTGGACAACATATGTCTACTAGCAAAGTGCATTGCAGGGAGCTGATGCTAGTGAAGTGCTCAACTGGGAATTAATGTCTGCCTGGTAGGCACAATTGGGGAGCCTGATGTTTGCAGTGTAATAACAATGTAAAGTTATGTGCTTTAGCCTGATGAATCTGCTGCTGTCAGTTCTCCACAATGTAGAAGTTAGCCAGACTATATAAATGATTCTAATAAATAGTTCAGGTAATGGAAGCTGTCGTCCATCAGATTTGCTTGGGAGGCGTTAATAATGTTTTAGGCTGCTTCAAATGTACTTTAACCTTTTTATTATTGTCTTCATTTTGTTTCATGTATAGGTATACTTTAGGGGTGAACTCTAGGCAAAAAAAGGACCCAATAAATAAAGCTTTGTAATCTGTAATATATCATTTTTTTTCATTTTCAAATGTTCATAAATATGCTCTGTCATCGGCAATTTAAAATCACTATACTGCAGGGCTGGCGTGCGAGAGAAAGAAGCCGTAAAGGAACCAGTCAGCTTGAGGAGGAAGTAAAGTGAATAAAATGAGCTTGTCACTGTGCTGCTTCTTATTTTGCTGTCCAGTTACAAGCTGTGATGGGTCCAGGGAAAAAGTATTGAACGATACTGGACATATCTAGCGGCATATTGGGTTATTCGTTCATAAGCTATTGATTTTTATTTTTGGTTGGAGTTCTGCTTTTTTTACATCATACAATATTACCTGGCTTACTAATGCAGTACAAAGAGTACTTTTGAAGTCCAATAACTTACAGCAACAGAAGTTTTAAGAGTTCTACCTCTAAAGTGCTTCCTGATGGGTTGCCATAAGCATCTGCATTTTGCTCTTCTCTGCTCATTGTGCTGCTTTAATAAATAAGCTGATGCTATTTAATTAACGTGCTACCTTTTACCATCTCCTGTTTCTGCTTGGCAATGCTGTAGTCAAGTCGTTACTTTGTGCATTGCTGTCAATGCCAGTTTCGGTGATTTTGTAGCACGTGGTGATTTGGAGCTGTGAGGCATTCCTCTTTTCTCATCACCCAGGGACACGACAGCGTTAACAGGTTTAGTTGGCCAGAAAATGATGCTCTTTGTATGCTGTTTTGTGTCTTGATCTGTTTTCTTTATTTTCCTCTGTCGTAAATTACTATGATGTGGCACATGGAATAATACGTCCGTGAAGAGATGCTTTATTATTTGGAGAATTCAATTTCAGTGGCCATTTGTCCTTGTGTGCCTGTGTGTTTTATATTCCTGCTCTCCTCACTTGGCTGTAATGGGTCATTATTTTGTCTCCACAGATAACAAAGCTCTTGTACCAGGATAGCTCCAGACTCCTAAAACCTTCGAGTGAAACTGGTAGCGTTTCAATTTCTATGATTGTAACATATCCGTAAATCTGTTCTCGCGTGTAATGGTTGTAGGCGGCGGGAATGACTACTGTAAACTGTGATTGCTACATTTTTTTTTTTCCAAAGAGAAAGAGTGAATGCAAGCTAAAATAATCCTTTTGTGGTCAGATTGTTGATTGTTTTGCATATTTTACATGTAGATTGTATGCAATTACTCAGGTTGTTTACGGTAAATACACATGCATGATATATATATATTAATCTTGTAATTTTGCTGGTAAACCACAGGGTTATAATTTCCTTTAATACATTTTTACCTTTTTTATTTACTTACTATATTATTCTGTTTCCTTTTGTGTTTTGGAAGATATTCAGGTGGATATTATGTGCAAAATAAGCTGTAATAAACAGATATTTGTTTTTACTTAAAGCTGAACTAAACCTGCCATATTCACCTGTTCCCGTTCCCTCGCAGGGTTCTGTTGTCGTCTTCTCTTCCTGAAGACCCTCTTCGGCCATTGTGATTGGCTGGGCCAGGTTGTTGTAACTCCCGCTCAGGAGTTCCTTAGTTCCCGGCATGTGCCGGGGAAGTTGGGATTGCTGGGTGGCCTGGCAATCCAAGCTGAAACTCAGCTTATTTGACAGATACCCAAAGCTACAGACAGATGCGAGGGAATATTGCAGATGGGACATTGCCTCTTCCTTTCTGCAAAAATGACCTGGCTGCATATTTAAAAATGGAAATTTAGTTCCGCTTTAAGGTGATCTAGAAGAGGTTATTTGATTGGGTGACATAGTTACCAAACGTTTAGATTAACCAGCTTTGGGTTAAATAGTATTAAAGGAAATTTGTCATGAGAAAAATTTGTTTCAAACCACTGCTGATCAGAAATATATTTTGTATTCTTTTAGACTGGCGTTAGTTACATTGAAACTCCAGACAGCTATAAAAACATAAATGGACACCACTAGATATTAATATTCACAAATCATTAAATATCTTTAAGTACCTGAATTTGACTTGTTATGAGACTCTCTCTATACTTTAAACCTCATAGCTTAGATTAGGCGACACAGGAATGGGAGCAGATGAGGTATATTACATGTAAATGTGCTTATAGAGAGAAGAGTGAGCAGAAGGATTACTTCAATGCACCGCTGCTGCTTTTTTACTGTCCAGGTATGCTAGGGGTGAATAAAGGCCATAGATTAGATTGCTAGAATGCTAGATTGCTGTAGTTTGTGTTGTCATTCACCTGGTTGTGCAGTCGGACTACCTAAGTGTCTGAACTGGACAAAAATAAAAGTAGTTGGCATGTAAAACAACTCACTTTTATGTATGCATTTCATATGTTTATCAGTTTGCCTGAAGTTTAGCTCCAAGCTGACCTCCAGACAGAAAGCTAAAATAAAAATGTTTCCACATGTAAAAAAACTTTTTTGTGCAACCAACCTTGAGTCCACAGACACTTGCCATACTGTATAGCCAGGTCTATAACCTATATACACATTACAACATAACACCGGTAGATTTCTTATTGCCCTTTTTTTTTTTACACAATTTTAGCAATAGAGTTGACGAGCAATCTGTTTTACTAGAGTGTAAGCATTGCCCCAGTAGCTCTACAATGGGTAAAGTTGATGCCTTCTGCTGATGTGAGAGCTTTGAATCAGTAGGGGCATTCCATAGGGGTTCTTGTTTAGGCAATTCTTATTGTAGGGGGACAAAACCCTGTGCTGCTTTTGTCACCCAGCCGCACGCTTTCTTAATGAGGACTGTGTGCAGCTATGGTGAGACACATTTCAATGACATGGTCTGCTGATATAAGGAGACTGACACAAGCACAGCCTTGTAAGCATTGCTAGAGTCTATATAGACAGGAATATATAAGTGCAAAGTGGCTGCAGGGGAAAAAAAAGCACATATATTTAACATGAATAGTGAGCGTGTTATAATCCACACGTATGATCCACACATAACTTCAAAATGACCAAAAGGGTAAATGAGACTTGCCTAAACCATCCTATTAGAAAAGATCTTACTTTGCCAAAATCAAATCCAATCTTTACCAATCAAATTGAATTACTATAGCTAAGAATTAGCACACATTAAAATATAGCTTATGCAGCGAGCTTTACATGTAGTGGCTGCTTTAATGTTCTCTTTTCTAGTATCCCTTAATTTTTGCCTGGCGATCATGCCATCAATACACTTCCTGTCCTACGGTGACAACAGTCATATTTACTATTGTATTGTTACTCCAAGGCTCCCTACCACACACTGCAGAACACAATAGTATTTCCCAACTGGTATAACATTCCCCAAAACAAATGCCACATCCCAGTATATTCAAATACCAAAGGAGACCGGTTTTTATATGATTGTTTAATAAATATATATTTTTATTTTTAATTTGGTACATTGTGGTTTTGATATGAATTTTAAAAGTCCCCTTTTCGCCTTCTCCTTTGATATTTGCACCACAGAACACATTCACCTCTCCTAATTTCCATAATTTAAAAAACAGTTGAGGGTCAGATCCAAAAGTTTGCAGTTTTAGTACAACCGAGCCAGTGTGTTGGCACAAACAGGAAGTAAAAAGTTTTTTTTTTGTTTTTTTACATTTTTTTATTCAGATATTGCAAAACTTCTTTAATTGATCTATAATATGACAGTAGGTCCTATCTGTACCACGTCCCAAATATCTATTAATCCACCACCAGTCACATTAAAAGGGCTTTTAAGGTACAAAATGCCTTTAATGACAAGTGTATAGAAAGAGAGGAAGAAAGAAGACAAGTAGCGCACCTTATTATTTGTATATACATTGGAGAAAGCGAATAGGCAAATACTGGTACTTAATGGTCTTTGTGAAAGCATGTAATAACTTTTTAAAAATAACATTATTTTTCATACGTCTTTGGATTTCAGTATAAAAAAAACTGATCAACTCCAGCTATATATAAAATATGTATACTGTATGGTGTTATTAGTCGGCTAATAATATAGACGTGTATACTATATGGTGTTAATAGTCGGTAATAATATAGATATACATCTGTAACACCTATATCTCCTGGGATTCTGCATTGTTTGCATAGCTCTCCTACAGTGCAGGGAAAAGAGGGGGGAGAGTCAGATTGAAGTAAGACTGGTAGTGAAAAGCTGTCAGTGGCTCTGAAAATAATTAGCATTCCTTTCACTCACCAGTTAGATATGTGCTCCCAAACCACATAATCTCTATGCCTCAGTGATCATTGTTGCCATTCCAGCCTCTCATCAGGGTGACATCTCACACCAAAATGATTTCTTATAAATTAATCTTGATAACATGACAGTCCCAGTAATTTCACTAGAACGCTTTCTCTATCGTTTTTTTTTTCTGCTTCCTTCAACAGAATCTGTTGGCTATTTTCTGTACCGCTTGATTGACAGCATGAGTGACTCAGAGGTACAAGCCAAAGAGGAACATCTGAAACAATACTTCCATCAGCTTAAGGAGATGGTACTATTTTCAGTTTTTTTTTCTCCCCTACATAATGTCTGTCCTGCCTGACATGTATCTATTAGATTTTTAAATTGCTGCTTTTAAGTCGAACCCAACCACTTCTCAATGTCATGGCGGTAGCTGGAGACTTAAATTATGTTGGAGATAATTTCTGTTAGACAGATTTCATTTAGTCTGTGTTTTAAAACTAATCCATATCTTTCTACCCCCCCTTGCCGCCTTTCTTTATGGAACAGGACGTTACGGTTGACGATAAAAAGGCTGTGAAAATCATTGAATTATTGAAAGCTCGTGAAGTTCCTGTCTTAATTGAGGTCTGTACTTTTCTTTTTGACTTTTTTTTTTTTTGTGGGTTTTAATTAAAAAATGATGTCTGTTAGAGTCTTGAGGGCATAGTTTTAGAGCAGCAAATGTGACTTTTAACAAACAAACATAGAGTTCCTGTAAGAGGAATTGGACGCTGTCATTTTAAACATATACATACACATAAATGTTTTTAAAAAAAGTCACATTTCTGCTTTTCAATAATGACTGGAAGAGTCGATGTGTATTAAAGTGTCATGAGGCAAAATACCTATCTGAAAATCCTCACCACTCTTTCTAAAGGTAAACATAAGGGTGTGAATGCTGTGCTAGCCCAAACCCAAATTGTGCCCCCTTTTGCCAATTTCCCAAATTGTGCCCCCTTTTGCCGATTTTCCCATGCATCTAATATCGTCCAACTAAGATTACTGGTTGGCATTGTTTCACCCCATTAATGATATACTCTTGCTTTTTTGTATACACAGCAGATATCCACTGTGTTCCCATGGTGCAGTGGCTGTTATGGCCCTCTATGTGGGGTGCCTCCAACATAAGTGGCACAAGCCCACTTAATGATGTAGCCTGTGGCATCAAGCAAATTATGGCTGGGCTGAAGTTGCTAACATGAGAACAGTGGCCAGTCTTTGTTTTTGCAAACATTCCTATGTTCTTAACACACAATAAATACATTTTAGAATAAGCCCCCCCAATGGCCACTTCAGTTGCATGCACTGTGGAGCAACTTATTGTATATTTTTTTTTTTTTTTTTTAAGCTTAATAGCTGTTTCTGCTTCCCTACTAATCTATCATGAAAATCAGAAGAGCACTGTTTATTATTTTATTATTATTACACAGTATTTATATAGCGCCAACATATTACGCAGTGCTGTACAATGTGCATAGTCATGTCACTAGCTGTCCCTCAAAGGGGCTCACAATCTAATGTCCCTACCTCAGTCACATGTCATTACCACAGTATAAGTTCAATTTTGGGGGGAAGCCAATTAACCTTACTGCATGTTTTTGAAATAAAGAGTGCTTAGTTACATAAATTACTTAAATGCTTCACCTCCTACTATACTACTGGTAATTGTGGATATAAATTTATACAATTGTACAATTTATCAGTTACTCATAATTAGTAAATCCTGTTTGTTTAGAGTATAGTAAATATTTAAATGTTTAAAACTTGGTTGTAGTTCTACTGCAAGGTCCAAAGAATGTTGACGTCCCCTTTGTCCATACTGCCCAAAAAATCTGTTTTACATGCTGGTTAACACACCTGGCATTATTATTATTATTATTAATATACAGTATTTAGCTTCAACATATAACGCTACACAGGAGGAGGAGAGGACCCCCAGAAGAGCTTACAATCTAAGAGGTGGGGGGAAGTAGAATCTTATTATCCCCTCATTGCAGCCCAGTGGCTTATCTGGATCTAGTGGTGATAAATGTAATAGGATTGTGAAGGATAAAAAAAGACTGATGGATAACACCGCTAAGGGTATCTTTTGTTGAATAGAGGTCTGGAAAATAAATGAAATATATTTATATAAAATTAATGTGTGTAAAAATTTGCATCATGCAAAAGTGGTGATGAGAAAATTTGCTTTTAGGTCCGTAATCCATTATCTCCTGGAAAGTTTACATTTCTGGAACATATGCATGCATATGTATACAATCTGCAGCACATCTCCCAATTCATCCTTTAAGGAATTATATATTAGGGCGAATCAGCAATTTTCCCGATTGAGTCAACATTCGGCATAAATTTAGCAAGCTGACTGTTCGCAATAAATGTGTGTATAAAAAGTTGATTTTGCATAATAAATGTTTTTGTTTTTTTTCCCCCCAGCAATTTAAAAAATTGGTTTCTGCACATGTATCTGCTGCCAAGGTATGTAATGTTTACCTTTTCCCCTATAATATTTACCGAGTAAAGCTTCTCCTCTTGTCTCTCTCTGATATCATTCGGAGCTGACCTTTCTGAAGGGTCTTCTAGATGCATTGGATTTGTGGTACCCCGCTGCATGCTTTGCTTCTTCCTGCCGGATCCTACTATACTACTCTGCCCTGTAATGCTGTAGGGTCTGTTTGAAACCACAACACGCAGTGTGAAAAGCAGGCATTCAACACTCTTGGAAATGGGGAATGGAGAATTTTTTTCCAGCAAGCTTATCTTTTGTTGACTGGTTTTGGTGGCACCTCCCCACCATTGGAGAGAAAAGTATTAACATTTTTTTTTTGTTTTGGTCAAAGTTTGTCAAATAAATGTCCTGTCTAAGAATTATGGACTTAAAGGCTTTTGTGTAAGAAAGTTGCTCAGCCAGTCTCTGTACTGACAGCACTGTTCTATGAAGGAGGAGCAGGAAGCATGCTGCGGCACCCTTCCCAGTAGTAATCAAACAATTTCTTGGGGATGTTCACAAAGTAATTTTGGAGCGAATGCTGTACAAATTCTGGATTGTAACCCAAAGTTTATCAAGAACAATCATTGTGGATGACTAAAATCTAGCATTTGTACAGGGCCAATGATTTCTTGAGGTACCCCAAGTTTTGGGCACAGCACAGTTGTACATTTTTACCAAGATTAAAAGATAATTTTTGTGTTGCCTCTCCTTCTGTTTCTGATCTCCAACATCCGATTCCTTCGTACATAGAATCAGTGAATCCTATTTCCTTGGGCAGGCTTTCCAATGGTGACAATAGTAAACCATGTGGTGTTGAAACAGCCCCTTGTAGTATCCATTAGAAGGCCTTGTGAAATGATGACGACACCGCAACATAATTGGGAAACAGACAGTGATAGAGCTTTGTCAGGCTAAAATGGGACACACGTAAACAAGGACCTTAGTGGCAGGATTACCAGAGGTATTTTAATCACTTTAGAAATGACAAGAACATGTTATGTTGGGAGATTTCATTAGATTGGGTTTACAAGTATTTTATAACAACAGTTTCTTATGATGAGACACAATCTTCTATATGGGCTACACGGTACGTGTACAAAGTCTCTGTCATCCTCTCCTGCATCCTTTGTAATTGATGTGATAGCTGTGTAGTTTTGGATTTTTACTTATTGTATGTCATTTATTTTATTTCATTTTAGACTGTAAACATCCCTGAAATGGAAGAACAATTAGAGAAGAGGAAAGCCAACAATGAACCTTTTGATAAGACCTTACAGAGCCTACTTGTTGCACTAGTTGCGGAAGAGGTAAAGCATCTCCTTCACACTACACTGTTGGTTGGGTCTCCTGAATTTACAGCTTTTAATGTCCTTGGCAGCTAAGTGACATGACTTATTTGAAGTCATTGGCCACCTGTTTGGGGGACTGGTAGTGATTCAGCCTAAATGAGGTGGGTCAGTAGGAGGTACTGGAAGCATCTAAGCCTGTAGGCTTATGTATTTCAGAACCAGGGAAGTCTCTGAATGGATGGGATAAAACAAAGTATGGTTTGCATGTTATTTACTTACAATAATCTTGGTTGTGTGGACATTCATTGTAAGCTCTTCGGGGTAGGGTCCTCTCCTCCTGTATCACTGTCTGTATTAGTCTGTCATTTGCAACCCCTATTTAATGTACAGCGCTGGCGCTATATGAATCCTGTTTAAAAATATTAATTCAAAGCCCTGACACTGCTGCTGGGTGCCACCATCTAATACTTATTGTTAGAAGCCTGAGCAGACTCGGAGCTGTTACTCAAGTGCGGGATTGTAGGGTCATTAGACACTGCCTGGTAAAGAACTATAGTCATCATGACTTTATTTACCTTGCCATACTAAAGGTGTTGATCTGCCATGATACTCCGCATGATTAATAGCCCTATTAAACTAGTTCCTAGCAGTCCCGGTGCAGACTGTGCTGCTTTCCATCTTTATGTCAGCCAACAGATATGCTTTTTTCCCCAGCACATTTACAATTTAAATTGGACCCACTTTTAATGTTTGGGATTAAAATTCCATTTTCCCAAGGAGGGATAGAATTCTGTCCGATAAAGGTATTTGTTCTGTTCGATGGTCAGCATCCAGATGTACTTGATATTCATTTCTCAAGAGCGCCTACAATTTGTGGGATATCATCAGACTTTTGGGGGCAATTTCTTGTTCTAAACAATTTCATTCCTTACCCATGGTTTTCTGCCAAAGATGATTGCAGCGCTGTATTTTGTATCTCAAGAAATCCACTTTAAGATTACTCGCTTGTGACAACATTACAGATAACATAGTATTTGAAGCCTGAGATAATTTAAAGGTTTAGTCCTTGGCAGGCTGTGTTTAGAGGAATGTCTGTTTTCTTGTGCCTGGAACATTTTAACTAACCTTTTCATGCATGCTTATCTCCAGCTGAAGTCCGTAATTGTGTTTTGTGTTTCAGCGCATCTATTATCAATTCTTGTGTTGTGCATCAAGTGTATGTTGTTTTTTGTGTGTGTGTGTGCGTATAAACATTGCTATACATGCATATATGTGTAAAGTGTGTAAACCCCTTTGAGTTATTGTGGAAAGCTTCTTTTAAGACATTCAAGTTTAATTGCCATGGATGTCCCCATTGGTGACCCTCGATTTGTACAGATAACCAGAAAGTGAAATGACATTCAAAGAGTGAGGGTATACCTTATATAGGGACATCCAATATGACAATGGACTTTGTAAAGCACTTCATAATATGTGGCTACTATATAAATACAAAAGTGAATAAATAATATTGATGATAATCTGTTTTGAGGACAACTTTAAGATGAGAATCCCTCCCGGACACACTCTTCTTTAAGTTTTCTGTTTTGTTTGAGGGTTCAGAAATGAAAGGTAATTTCACCTCATCTCTCAGAAATATCTCTAGCCAAAACTTTGGTTTCAAAAAAGGAGGGGAGGTGTTAATGCTGTCCTGGGCTGGGTTAGTCTACGTACACATGTCAGATGATTCTCGTCGGATAATCTCATGTCTAGTATCGGACGAGAATCTGGCGTGTGTACAGCGCTCGGATGGATCCATTAACGACAACTGATCAATATACAAGTGAAGGGGAGAGGGTACAGTGAGGTGCTGCTCTGTTGGAACAAAACGGTGCTGTACAGCGCTCGCTCAGATCCTTTAGAAAAGATCTTTTCCAACAACAAATATTGAACATGTGTACGTAGCCTAGCCTAGCTTGACAAAAATGTTTATCAGATGGAAGCTGAAGGAAAATCTTTAGAAGGGATTTGCAAACAGGTCAGCAAGACAGGGGGCTTTTATTGGATCACACTGAAACAATAACAAACTCTTGTGTACTGCTGACTTTACATGAGTATTATTACTGCCCAAGGTTTCTCTTTACATCTTGTCCCACTCGCAATGTTTTATTATACAGTAAATAAGGAAATGAAACTCTTTAAAAAAAAAAAAAAAAAAGTCTTGATCCCCTGTTAGCTTTATTATTTTGGTCTGTGTCCCTACTGTATATTTTGAGAGGGTGAACAGGGGATAAACGTGCAGGAGACGACTCGATTCTGGAATATCAAAAGAATTAACAATAGCTTGGTTGTTAGCCTACCAACTTTTCAACATAGACAATTGCAAACGATCACAACAAAAAGTTAGGTATTGTACGTATGTAACCCTAACCCACTCTGTCTTAGATTTATAAAAGTAATCACTTTTTTTCCTCTTAGAATTGCCGCTTCCAGACCACTAAACCCTAGATAATGTCTTACCCTAAAATGTAGGCTTATTCTGATCTCAACATGGACTTCAATGTGACAATAGCAATGAGGGATGACATTGTCTGCTTTGTTTCTGTATATACATTTGACCAGCAGTTCTGTATCTTCACCAATTTATTGTCTAAATATGGATGAAATTCACAAATTCCACAACGTTGAGGTCATTTTGAGCTTCTGAATAAATAGGCCTCATTAGAAAGAAAAGCAAATTGAACAGTCCAGGGGAGAAAACAAACAAACTTTGAAACAAGTTTCAGGATGGTGTTTATGGTGATTCAGTCTTGACCCACACATTCTTCTTTTTTTTTCTCCCAGCAGTAAGACATTTTGGTTGAGCGAGGTCTATAAAAGTTCACATAGGTTTAGCCTTTTTGTATAATGTATATTTTTTGTCTTGCAGAACCTGGATAAAGTTTTGGAGTTAACATCCAAGTATGGGGATGATTTTACTTTTGGCATGTATATGAAAGTCATGGGTTTGTGCTGTAACAAGAACGATCCAAAGGAAGCTCTGAAAATCATGGAGGAGGTGTAAGTAATTGATGTATTTGTATACAGTCACATTAGGGCAGGTGAAGTCTAGAACTCTGGAACATGTCCTTTATCTTCCAGCTCATCCGCCATTAGTTTGAAAAAATGGATAATAGACTTAAAGCGGCACTTTCACTTAAAAAAAAAAAAAAAATCACAATCCTAACAAGTTGCATGCTGGCTCAGACTTTTTCTTCTCTCCAACACTCACCATAGTGTCTAGCATTAGCACTTTCTTTCCAGTTTTTTACACTTCACCCAGTCTCATACTGTGCATGCGTGAGACTGGGAATTTTTATTTTTTATTTTACATTATGGGGAAGCTCCTGATGACGCATGCACAGAAGGAGCAGCCCACAGCCTCCTGGGATATGTGACCTATGTATCCCAGGAGGCTGCAGGTTTCCCCTTCAGTCTCAACTTCTGCAGCAGTAAAAGTGGGAGGGCTGCCCCCCTCCCCCCACCAAAAAACACATATTTTTTTATTAAATGTTATATTATACCTTCTTTTACTGGATACAGTTCACCTGAATACAGGGGCTATCCAACCGCGGAAGCTTAAATACACAAAGTATGGGAATTAGCGATAATTGCTGATTATGGGGATGACCCTATCTCTACTACCCCCCACGTTCCTTCCTCTTTGTCTCTGTTCTACTTGTTCCACAAACCCCCCCCTTTTTTCCCCTGTAAGATGAATATTTATATAGTTAAACATTGCTTAGGTTTGTTTGTTTATATACAATATACAAGAATTCTATGATACTGATGCTTGTTTGTTTAATAATCTTAAAAATTGTTAAAAACTCCCTCTCCCTCTCCCTCACCCTCACCCTCTCTCCCTCTCCCCCTCCCTCTCTCTCTCTCTCTCCTCTCTCCTCTCTTCTTCTCTCTCTCCTCTCTCTCTCTCTCCCTTCTCCCCTTCCCTCTTTCTCTCTCTCTCCCTCTTTCTCTCCCCTCCCCCTCTCTCTCTCTCTCTCCTCTCTCCCCTCCCCCTATAACCTCCAGGTTAAATAAATGAAACATAAATGATCGTGTTTTAATAAGTTCCCGCTATGTCTGTAAAGATTTTGTCTGACAACTAATTAAGGTCTAATTGATTAGGTTAATTGGCTTCCACCCATCTAACCCTAGAGTGAATGTGTGTCTGACGCTTGTAAGGCATGCTTTGGAGCATAAATTCTTTTAATTGTAATGTGCTCTAAAGTTAGTGTGTTGGAGCAATATAAAAAATGACCTTCTTTGTATACTCAAGTATAAACCGAGATGCCATTATGAAAACAAATCTTGGTTTATACTTGAATGGATGGTGCTGTGTACTTATATGCTTTTATCTAACAAAATCTTGCAGAATACTAGATAAGCTAAAGGTTCCACATCTCTTAAAAAGTGATGGAACAATTTCTCATCTTATCCAGAAGGCCTAGTGACATCACTTGGTCTATGATGTGGGGCAGAGCTGTGTTTATATCAACTGGACAGACAAATGCATGTACTTGGATCATTTAATGGAGCGCTCATATATGTACTATAGCTATGCACTATATATGTACTTACATATGTACTATGTAGTATATAGTGTCTATAGCTTATAATAATTCTTTTATTGAGTATTATTGTGTGTGTGCGCATGTTTATTTTATTGAAAATATCATATAATCATCATATAATTTCATAGTTTGACATTTTTTTTTCTTTTTTTTTTTTTTCCATTCAGGAAACGAAAAGGTTTTTCTGACGTACCTTCAACAGCCAAGTTCATTCAACTTGTTAAAGTGCTGGCAATAAATGGTCATGTAGAAGGTAAGCTCCATCCCTACAACATTAATTATTTTCATTCTGTAAAAATATCTCTCCACCCTGTGAAATAAAAGGGATTTGTTATTAATGGTATATCATGCCCTGGAAAGTGCCTGAACATTTTGCATATAAATTTGCATGTGAATTCACCCAAAGCCTCATGGACTGTGCAGGCCATTAGTTTTAATGGCTTGGCAGGCTTGTCATTTACATTTGCACAGCTCAGTGCATTTTGCATTTCTGTGGCTTTTTTTTTATATTAGCATTGCTGTTTGGATTGAGTTTGAAGATCATGACTTATGGCACAAATTGCGTATGTGCCCACACTAATGGCTTTGTTTGTGCTTAAGGAGGTTTGATGGCTGAGCGTAAACCTAAAATGTTAACCTTCGTGGAAAGGAACCGGCAAAGCTCCTAAAGTGATAGGGGGATATTTCCCTCCCCCATTCTTTTAGCAATTTACCCATCTCTTGGAAATTTAGTTAAAGGTGTGAAAAAAATTGCAGGATGAAGTGAGTTTGGTTGATGCACTCCATTTTGAAGTTCTAGTACAGCTACTAAGCCTCACTTAGAAGATAATTGTGAACTTTTAAGTGTGTGTAAATTTTCCTGGCATTTATGAACATTTAAAGCATAACGTATGGTCAAAATCAAATTTTGCGATTTTCAGTTTATAGTCCCTTTTGTCAGTTTTGTTATTAGATCCATAATTATTCCACTCCCTTTACCAAGGTGCCAGCACTGTTTGTTTTGCGGTAAAAGCACAAGCAGCATTGTTACCTTGTAGGCAGGTTAGCTCTAGTTAGTTGGTAGGACTTGTTGTTTTACACAGGCTTTAGATGAGTGAAAAACTAATGGCCAACTCCAGCTAAGAAAAGAAACTTTGTATCAACAGACTACATCATATGTGTTACTTTTTTATTTGGCCCATAGATCCATTTTAAAAAAACACAAAATAAGCGTTTATATATTTTTGTAATATTATTTACAAAAAATTTGAAAGGATAAGTGCACTATTCATACAGAAAGAGTTTGCACTTAATTTACATTTGGATTAAATGTATTTCTTGAATCAGTCTGAAGACAATCAGTGGGTTCATAAGGAATAACGACCCACGTTCCCCTTACCCCAGATTCCAGGAATATAAAATTTGAGTAGGGGAACATACAGATGGTAGGAATATGGAGTGGAATCCTGTGTACACCCTGGCAGTAGAATGTGGAGCGGGAGCCTGCGTATGTTTTAGGAGTAGAAATCTGGAGCCAGAGCCTGTGTAAGTACAGGCAAATTACATGGTGGGAAAGCCTGTGTGCATCAACCAGTGGGAAAATAGAACGGGAGTCAGGGTATGACCAGGCCGTGGGAGTATGGAGCGGGAACCTGTGTGTCAAGGCAATGGGAATGTGCAGTGGGAGCCTGGGTATGTTTAGGCCATGGTAATATGGAGCTGGGGCCTGGGTATGTCCAGGCAGTGGGAATGTGAAACGGGAGCCGGTGAATGTCCAGGCCGTGGGAATGTGGAGCAGGAGCCTGTGTCTGTCGAGGCGGTGGGACCCAGAAAAGGTAAGTGTGTATGTTAGATCAGTTTATCATATCAAGCAGGTGCTTATTTGAGCTAAACCATTATAGAGGAAGATTTCAAAGTTTCCATTTCCACACTTTTTTATTTTTTGACACAGTTTAACATCATGGGCGTTAGGGTTCCTTACTTGTCTATATGTTCGAGGTCCTTGATATGGGGTGTAGTGAAGCAAAGATTAGCTTTAATTTACCACCCATGTCCTACATACCTGGTGACACTACAGATTTACAAACAGTCACACTTTAATAATGATTGATCATGCTCCAAGCAGTGCATTTTGGGGAGGCACGAGAGCCATCCCTTGCTCCCATATACTTGGAAGCATCAAGGTTCTTCAAAAGCAGTTGTAAAGGTAAGGTATAAATGTTAGGTTATAATCTCATTCTCTAAGCCTTAGCATATTTGAACTTGAATAAATATTTGACTTTCAAATACTTGTTACTTTTTACATGGCTTGAGTTTTTCTGTTTGGCTTATTACATTTTTTTTTTCAAGTTTATTTTGATTTTTGACCACATGCCAGTTCATCACCCCCCTGATTCTGTTTGTGACTGTATTAATATTTTGAATTAAGTTGCCAGCAGGGTGTCTGCTCAGTTTTCCATAAAGCCGTGGTTTTTGCTTTGCATAAGGTTGAGCTTATTTAAATATGTGAAGATTTGCAGTGAAATTCCAATTTTCAGAGAATCATCGGAGAGCCTCGCGCTCACTCATTGCGCATCTCATCATCTTTGCTGCAATATGGCCTGCAGTGGAAACATTATGTGCTTGGTCAGGCTGCTGGAAGTAAATTTAGCTTTAAGCTTTCCTTTATTGTTTAAAATATGTACCGGAGCAGAGAAATGTGCAGAGCCAATGAGCCAGTGCATTGAATATAAATAAGGCAGAAGTAACATGTTCGCCTTTAGCCCTGTGCAGGACAGGCAGCAGCACATTTTCTACGCCTTATTTGCAGAGCGTAATTATTTTCTCCGCTGTAGCTTTCTTCGCAACTTACTGAAAACAATGTTAAACTACTTTAACCCCGCACTGATAAAATTGCAGTCCAGTTTCTTTCCCCACCATGTTTAAAGTAGATGTAAACTCTAACAGAATGACTTTTATTCAACTAAAGAGCGATATATCATAAACCATTTTTTTTTTTAATTTCACCTTTATCTAGTCCTGCAGCTATTCCCCATGCCGTTTATGCACTTCATGGCATTTCTAATGGATTGTGGATCCTGCCTGTCTTTGTGTTTTAAATGGCCTTTTGGGACTGGGTAATTCAGAAGCACAATTAGGAGACCAGGAAAGAGCATGATCAGGACACCTAAAAAAAAAAGTCAATAGGCCCCATTTCTGAAAAATGAAAGCTGCAGATTCAATACATGACATGCAGCTTAAGGTAAAGTTTTAGATGGTGACAGGTCCACTTGCAGTATTCACACAGTGTGACAATCCACACGCATATGTGGGAGACGGTGACACAGCATTATCACTCCACAACCGTGACAAACGCCAGCTATTATTTTTATGAAAGCCACAGGTTTAAAGATCAAACCACATTAAGAAGGTAAAGCTTTAGCGAATTTACAGTTATCTTAACATTTGTTTTGTAGTGATATACTTTTTCCTTATGATTTTTCTTATGTATTATAGTGTAGTTCTAGTGTGTTATAGCTTTTTATTTTTTGTTTTGTTTTTATTTGCCCAACCTGATGGCCTCAAAGAACCAAATCTATTCAATTTGCCATTTAACAAATATGCTGAAAGCCCTATAGAGGGCTGCCTGTGCTGAACAGCTGAAAATGTTAATTACCCCTCAGTCAATCTGATCCTCTGACTTGATTGCTTCTGAGAGACTGTGTGTAGAGGGAGCACTGGACCTCAATTAGTCGCATGATTTCCTTTCATTCAAAGAAGGAGAGGCAGCTTCTCTATTCATCGGTCTGACTAGTAGGGGTCTCCATATCTCAAAACTGAAGTTGATTATTTGAACAAAGAGAGTGACCCACTTGTTAAAAAGTCCTATTTTTCTTTGTCATTCAAAATTAAAAAAAAAAAATCCAATAATTTCAGATACCTAACAAGTAGGGTTTTTATTGGGAATATTGAAGTGTAATACCATGTGTTGGATCAAAACTAAATCTGAGGACCTATTCAGTTCATCTTTCTGTAGTGACTTTGCATAGGACATAAGGAAACAAACTTTTTCTAGCAAATGCTAAGCTCTCTTTCCTGAGCAATCCCCAGGGTGTGATTGGGATGCCTAGACAATTAGGGTGGAAGGGGGCACTTCTGTCAAATTATTTCAGGTGTTTGGAATATCTAGCCAAAGCATTTTTAGTGAGAACAGACCAGTTCTGTTTTTAAAATCGTCTAATGTACATAATAATTTATTTGATTGCTTCACATATATAAGTGCTTACTGTACACACCTTCAGGTGGTGCTGCAAGCGTAACCCGAAATAGTTTTTCCCCTTTGCTAAAGAAATATAGGTGGTTATCATTCTCCTTTTTTTTTTTCTTTAAATTTACCCAGGGAAAACCCCTGAAGAGATAGGGATGCAGCTATAAAATTGTTAGAAGCAACATTTTGTTGGGAACAAAGACATGGCGACCAAGCAAAAGTTGAAGAAATCTGCTTGTTTGGTTTGCACTCCACCTCCTTCGCATCCCCATTGTAAATTGGTCAAAACATTTTGCCTGTGTGATAATTAAGAAACAACACAACGCAAATCCCCTTTACTTATCCCACACACCAAAATGTTTATTTCTGCTTTCCTAATGAAGCTTAATGAGCCTAATGTTTTAACACGCAGTCTGTTGGAAAGCTTTCATTGGCTCGGCTTGTCTAATTAGTATCGACACAGCAAACAGACCCTATCGGTATCAGGCCATTAGTCTGGCTGTATATACACTGTAAACACATCTTTATTATCTGGCCTCCTGACAAGCCATCTGCTGTAGAAACAATGGTGTGATTTAGCAGATGTTGGCGTTGAGCGATAAAAGCATCCATTTACTGGGATGGCGCAGCTATAGGGCAGACAGTACAGGGTTACGTGGTGCAGAGTGGGCACGCGGTCTCCTATCTGTAATTTGTAGTCACAGTTGCATGGAAATGATAAAACCATGCTATTGTGGATTTATAATTGTAGTCTCGTTTAGAAATGCAAGTAGTAATTAACTTGAAATCGGCATTATACACCAGAATTTACATTCCTGCTGGGCCTGAAATGCTGTTTTAATAACAGTTTGTTTTCACTCCATGAAATTACCTAAGGGCCCTTTTGTGTTGCTTCATTTCAGATGCTATTAACGTTCTAAAGGAGATGCAAGAGAGGGATGTGGTTGTCAACGAATTCTCCGATAAATCGTTCTTTCACATCCTCAACATTTTGGCGATAAAAGGTGACGCGGACAGCATCAGTCGATTGCATGAGCACATCATAATGCTGGGCCTGGCTAGGCCAACGTCCAACTTTTGTTCCCCACTGGTGATGGTACACTTGCATCGGTAAGTAAACAGTCAGCAGTAACGCGTTGCATCCGGTAAAATTTGGATGAAATGTTTAGCACAAATACTTCCACTTCTTACATTGCTAATAAAGTACAGCTAAATAAATAGGTTTTTATGCTCACTTCTACTGCTTACTTTATTAGGAAAACCGTGTTTAATTTTTTTTAGCGTTACCAGTGCCAAAAATAACACTTTCTGGATGTGCCCAAATCTCATTTGAATTCCTTAATGAATACAGTCCTATACTTGCCCCTACATGTGGTTCTTGCTGCACCACTTTGCATTATTTAGCAGATTAGCCTCAAATCAGTGTCTGTAAGAGCACACATACAATGTTGTCTTTTTGAAAAGAAAGACGAGTTTCTTTAATTATTTGTCCAAAAAGAAAAAAAAAACACAGGGAAAGGACAAAAGAGTAGTTACCTGTATTCTATATGACCTCCCTGCATTTTTTGTGTTTTTCTTTTTTTTTTCTTTAAATAGGAGACCCCTCAGTAGTAAATCAACATTTTGGTTTTTCATTCAAGTTATTCTTTAAGTTATGCCACAACCCCCTGAGTACAACCCACCCAGTCTGAAACATCCCAACTCTGTTTGCCCATATCCAGAGCCACACATCTTGCTTTTCAAAAACATTATATCCAGGTCCCTTAATCCTGCATATGCTATCTACAGCCATTGTCACTGCAACAATCAAAAGGAAAGACCTGCACTGTTTCGTTAGAGCTACGTAACTTTTGGAAATAGATGGACTGCAAAAAAAAATTTTGGTACATTTACCTCATATCTTTTGTGTGTTATACTAATCTTGTATATATCAAAATCTGGCCTGTATCTAAACCTTGAGGACTGGAGTCAGACTTTGGAGCTGTCATTTTTATTATTATTATTTTAATGGGTAGTATAAATGTGTTGCATGTAAGCTTCAATTCCCAAGAGTGTATCAATCATCTGTAACCTCAATCCCCCCAAAAAATTGGTTCTTTTTACCACAATTCTTTCTCCTGTTTAAGTTGTCAGATCTTCAGCCTTCTCTTGTACATTAGCATAATTTTTCATCTGTTTGCTTGTCATTGAATTTTTCAAACAAGTAAATAAGTAAAGATTGCTATGCCACAATGTTAAAAGGTAGTTTGGTTCTCTTACACAATTATCGCAATTAGAAATTTAGCACTCGAAGCAGAGAAAAAAAGCAGGAGCTTGCCCTAACAGGACAAGACAGCGATAAGATGGCTTCTCGTCAAGGATCGCTGGGTCGTAATTAAGTTACATTCACGGCTATTGGTTTTTGAAGGATGATTGGTAAATGACTGGCTTGATGTGCTTTGTACGGACACCGTTCGATAGGGCTTCCTATTTTCTTCTCTGTGTGTTTTTTTTCCTCCCCTCTCCCTTTCTCTGTCAGAAAATCCTGTAGTGTCTGATAATGTAAATGTGGCATTTTTATGCTGAACAAAAGAGCAAGGAAATGAGCTATCCTGTCTAATCACTCAGTTGTTTAACACAGACTTCCAGTGTAGACTTAATTGGCTGGAAAGCACTTGACATGTGAAGTTAGCACTGTTCGAAATGCATGTTTGAGTAAATTTTAAAATAAGTGACAGCTAAATTGTACCTAGGGAAATTACAAAGCCTTCAACACAGTTAATTTTTTTTCCCTCTTCCTTTTGGCAATGATTAATTGTAATTGCAATACCAGTCTCCTTGAAGACTCCCCTTTTATTTTGGCTGAGCAAGGTAGGAGCAGCAAAGGATTTTGCAGAAGGATTGCCCAGTATGCAAGACACCTTCTTCCTCCATTTAAAAAATGGGCAAAATGCGGTTTTGTTTCTTTTTCCCCCATGTGTAGCCATTTCCAGCTACCAAACCCTTTTGCTAGTTTTGTTGGCCAGACCATGCAGCTTGGGTGAAGTTGGTTCAGTGGTCCTTGAAAGCTATTTTAAAACAAAGCAGTGTGGTGTCAATGGATCATAAATGATTCTTAGAATACATGACTAATGCCTTGCACAGACCTGTTTGAGTGCAAAAAAAAAAAAAATTTGTTGTAAACATTACTCTAGCTTAAATGAGCTCTGCAAGGGTCCCATTCAGTGGTAATACCTGCATTACCATGCATTGTGGTACAGTGCATCTCAACACAACTTCTAACAAACACACACACACACACACACACACACTGCACGGTGACACACTGCACGGTGACACACTGCACGGTGACACACTGCACGGTGACACACTGCACGGTTTTAACCCAGCCCTTTCCATTGGCCTTTGAAACATTTCATTGCATAAGTGGCTTCTAGGTAAGATGCAAACCTAATGGACTGGCTCAAATTTTGAAACTCTTGAGGCGCTGGCCAAAGACTAATGGTGTGTGTCGAACAGTTTACTATGAAGTAGAGGAGATATTACTGAGAGCATATTTCAGTACAATGTTTATTATTTATCTTATACTCTCCCCTTCTCCAGCACCGTTTGTAGATAATCTTCCCCACTCATATCCCTTTAGATTTGAATAATGTTTTATTTAGCCCGTTCTCTGTGAGCCCAGGATGTCATGGTCACTCTGGGGTGTGGGTGTGTGACCATATTATCCCAGGCTCATGGTATAAAACTGCAAAGGGTGCTGCAGATGTATTATCTATTTAGGTAAGACGGGTCTTTTTTTTATTTCTTCCAGCTAAAGACCTGCTTTGATTTATATTTACAAATCTGAACTCTTCCAGCATAAAACCAGGACAGACTTTTACCCCTTTACTGCTCTGCAAACCAAACTAGTGACATTTAAAAAAAATGTCTGATTAGCATTGTGAAGGTTTCTGTTCTGACAATATGGAAATACCCCACTTTGAAAATTAACTTTGGGTGCTAGAATGTTGTTGGAAGTTGAAAAGGGTTAACCAGGGAGGTGCCTAAATTGGACTTTTCACTCTATGACCACATCCACTTAGAAATTAAGCTGGAAGGATTTGCCCTAACATTATTTTACCATCCTCCCTTCTAATTCCTGTTCTCTCATTCTCTAGTGGTTTTAGGTTTTGAAAGCTTTTCAATCAGCAAAGCCCTTAGGTAAATTGCCACTTAGCTAAAGCTTTGAGTGTAATGTCTTAACTCTTTCACAGTATTATCAATCAATATTGGTTTTTTTTTGTCTGTTTGCTTATTAACATCCTAATTTCCTCTTCTGTAACTCTTGAAAACACTCAAAGAAATTTTATTTGTTTCTATGTGTGTCCACGCCTCCTCATTTCTTATAGCAAGCTTAAATGTTTAAAATGGTAATCCACCATGGGTGATTTTTCTGCCTAAAGCATCTTTTCACCAGAAAAGAAAGTCATTCTGTAAAAGAGGATTCATAATGCTTGTCAACAGATCTTATATTTGCTTTGTTGTAGAGCTGCACTAGCATAGAAGTCAAAAAATGACAATACACTAGTCAATGGGTGCACGACCAGGTCAGCAATCCATTTTTTTTTTTTTACGATGCCAGTCGTTTTCCTTGCATAACCGCTGTACCCTCTTTACCCAGCCCAAGCACTGCAAATTCTTTCCACCACTACAACAGAACAATTGTAAATAGCACTTTCTAATAATCACCAGTTGGTGAGCGTGCTTGCTGTTGTTTACTATAATAGTTGGATTTGACGGCGCTGAGCTGCAATAGAAAATGGCAGGGAGTGCCAGAGCAGCTGTGAAGCTTTAGGAAATGGCATGTGTTTTGGAGTTCATTTGGTACCGGCAGCCCCAGCAAATGCCTGAATACCCATCATATCCAGTCAATCCTGCACAGAGCTGCAAGATTGCAGACAGACAGGTAAGCATGTTTTATTGTGGAAGCGTCATTACCTGTCCTTTCTGCGATAAACAAACGTGCCATACTGATTTTTCCTTGTGGATCTAAAGTTTCACTTTAACCAAAATAGCAGTTGTTTGCTCTATCTCCAAAGATTAATTGAGGTGAGTAGGACTGTAAAACCAAAGCAAGGCAGTTGTCCCTTTTAGGTCATTGCCTCAATTCTCTCTATAGGTGATGTTTCTAGTCTTCAGGTGTGGTACCCTCTTGGAATCTAAGCTTATGTATATCCGTGTCTCCAGCTTGGTCCTTTGACACTTCTCATCCAGCTCAGTTAGGTTTAGCTAAATGCCCTATAGGGCCCAACAGTAAGGGTTTAGTAGTTGAATCAACACCTTCATCTGCAAATTTTAACTAATATTTAGCCCCAGTGCTTTGACATCACAGCCCCTGTCAGTTTTTGACTTTCTGCTGAGCAAAAATATATTTGAGTACTCAGTCAATTGCATTTATTCCTGTGCTTATAGAGACCATTTCAGCTCTTAATGACACAATTCTCACTACTTTGAAACTCATTCACCCTATGGTCTCGGGGGTGGTACAATAAACGACAGAAAAGAAAAAGGGAAAGGAAAGAAGGGAAGGTAGGGTGGAATTAGAGAGTCACTAGACTTTTCATCACTGAAAAAAAAATTTTTTTTTTAAATAAGTTACATTAAATGTTGGCATCTTGGCAAGTACTGTGTCTTACTAGCATCAAACATTCATCAGAGTGTTTATATTGAAACCAATAGAACTAAGTTTGGGTAAATTTCACTATTTAAATCTTTGCCATGTGACGCTACTAATTCCTCCATTTCCGTCTTTGTGTCTGAGCTTGTATATGATATCTGCTACCCGTCACTAACATAAGGAACGCTCCAAAATATGTGAGGTTGTGTACCTGCTTCTTTTTGACATCTCCAACAAGTTCCATCAGTATGCGGATATAGTCATGCAATCACTATGAGCAATTTATACATTAGTATAAGGGGTTTGTAGTTTGTTTCTTAGTATTTACTTATTGAAGCTTTGTGACAGAACTCATTTTACACTTAAAACTGTCGGGGGTGAAAAGTCAATGTGGAGATCTCGGTTCAGTGTTAAAGGGTCGAGTTGAATGGAGTAACCCGGATAAAAGGTGTTGAAAAGTGCAAGAGATTGTGCCTCTGCACAGGGTCTGTGGAGTGGTAGATAGCCTCTAATAAAGACAATTGATGTTAGAATTGTAGGGAAGAAATAAGGATCGAAGAAAATGGTTTCATTGTAAAGTACATCAGAAACCAAGGTGAGGCAGGAAGTGCTCGAACTGCATTAGGAGTCCATCCCAAGTCCTTTTGGATTCTAAATGTATGTTCAGTGATTTCCTTTAGGAAAGTTTATTGTCTTTTGTCACTGCTTCTTTGAATAAGATATTCTCCAATGCCACATGGTCCCTCCTTTTAGTGGTTATAATGGTTAGTGGCTCCTAATGTTGCTTGCTGAAAGTGTGTGTGTGTGGGGGGAATTATCCTGGGTTGGCTTACGTTTTTTTTTTTTATTGTTGCCAAAAATCCTACAGTAGGCAGCAACAAAACAGCCTTTAATGGATGCCAAGAAAAGGATATTTCCAATTTTATTTTTTTGTTTGTGTCCCTTTGAGTCTTCTCTAGTAGTTGGTGATCTCAAATACTGCTAAGAGGTTCAGCAACATTGATATTACAACATAATTTCTTCTTTTTGTTGTATTCTTTTGTACTGTGGGGCCAGGACTACATAGTTACACACTTCCAGTGAATGTGTCCATGATGCCGAAAGATGAATTAAATGTCACTGGGCATCATTTAACCTATAATAATAGCAGTAGCCATATGGAGAAGTGTCCTTTTTTTCTAGAGCTCCATTAACTTTTATTTTAGGTTCAAAGTGATGTTGTCCACAGTGAGAAATGCATTTCTCATACAAGCACCAATTTTTTTAACAGTTAAAATATCCAACCCTAATTTTCTAATTTTTTTTTTTTTAAGACATGTTTTACTTTTTTTCTTCTTTTTTCTTTTTTTCTTTTTGTTAAACCTGACTTTTGATTTTTTTTTTCTTGATTTTAAATATACTGTATTCAGGTTTACAGTGGAAATACTAATGCACTTTTGTCTTTACGTTTAAGAGCCTTTTATTTCATTTTATCCTATTGTCTCTTCCATCAGCGTACGTTCTCTGAGCAATATCTTTTCACATCGTGCTTTCTGTGACGGAAGTCAATTAGCTTGTCCATTTGACTGGCACTATAATCGTTCATTAATTAATCGTTTTGACCTAAAACAGTTCTGTTCATGCTGTGGGGATTGGGTATAGTCAGGCCATACTATAGCATAATTGTTTTGCCATCATCATCTTGAAAAGTGGCATTTGTTGCCGAGTGTGAAATTACAGGCAAGTCTGTCTTTTTGTGCCGTTATAGATCTTTCTTTCGAACGCCATCCATCTCACCTTTCAAGAGGCTTTCGTATTTTCTATCTGTCAGCTAGAGGCTGCTGCAGATGAGGTAGATAGACAGATAATAAAAGCAGCAGCGATAATACAATATCAGCTAAATGTATTCAATAAGAGCTGCTGATCCCTTTTATAAAGAGGCTTGCAAAAGATAAATAGATTGAAAATTATTCTTAAGATGTGTTTTGGCTACATGATTTACCTATCTATTGCTTTATTTTTTTTTATTTTTATCTAGGTGTATCTCCAATGATCTCCACCACTATACTAAAATGCCCTTTTTCTAAGGTTTTGGAAGTACCAGATGATGGTCTATTTTATTATGGCAGCCAGCTTTTCTTGATAGTAAGAAAAGCTCCTGCTGTCTTGCTAATTTATGGGAATAATAAATTCTCTAGTATTTAGATTGGGGGGTATAGAGTATGTATTTGTTTCACTCTATTTTTCTATCTGTATTTGTCTATCCTACTACAACATGAACAGAGCATATGTCACCAGTGCAGTCATTTGCAATATGCTATACTTGCACCTTAAAAAGTGAAACATTTTACTTTTTAGTCAGGGACAGAATGGACAACTGGTTTGCAGTAGGAGTAAAGGAGGCAATCGGCGGTAAACTGAATTAGTCATCAACAAACAGGAGTGGCATCTGCCACCAATATAAAGTGCTGTATTACATTCTCTACCAAGGAATTTCTATATGATTCAAACCTGAAAACATGTAACACTAACAGTAATAGCTGTTCCAGACTTTAGCGGACGTTTATAGGGATTAGCATAAGTAAATAGAACAGGTTTCAGACACTTATTAGAAAAGCTGTTGAAAAAGAAACCAAATGTCAACGAGTCCATGACTAACCACTACTAGATATTCTATACTGGCAGGGCTAGTTTGTTCTTGAATTTGACCATGTATCAAACTCTGTGGAGCCTGCAGGATTCTGTACTTACTTAAGCCTGCTTTAGTACTCCTCAAACCATCAGTCCTGATGCTGTTATCAAAGTGCCCAAATTGGTGGATGTCCATCTGAAGTAGTGGGCATTTGTAAGCTAGCTGCAATTAGGGACACTTTTTAACACAAAGTGTAAGTAAAAGGTCACATCCTTATTTTCAGAGGTCATGGAAAATTGAAATGCAAAAAATCCTTTTTAATATTTTCTTTAATGCTATAATGACTTTTCAAAGTAACAAAAACTATCATTGAGGCCTTTAATCAAATGTCTAGTGTGGTAAAATTTAGACGAATACTTCATTTTTCTTTTAACTGGAAAAAGTAGAAAGAGGAATCTGTTTGCAAAAGATGAATAGTCCCTCAAAATAAGGGACAGTTGAGAGCTTTGCGTATTCTTATCGGTTTCCCATTTATTTAGGACAAAATGGCTGCTTAGCCACTGACCAATTTATACTTTCTCTCCAACATTGTTCCCCCATCACCCAAATTGCTTGGAGCGAACTGTGAGGTCACCCCCTTTGTTATATTATAGTGCTCAGCCCTTGCAATGGTCCACCAGCTTACACCATGGGGAAAAAGTGGTAGCACTGATCATTTTTTGGTAGCAGCCACAAAACTTAGATGCATGAAAGTGGTAGTTAGGGGGGCACCAAATGCTTTCATTCTGTCCTGAATGGATAAGGTGACTTATGTTCTTTTAATACATTGTAAAGATGTTCCAAGGCAATATTGAAATGTAGGTGGTATGGTGGTGGTAATATATATCATCACTCATCTTATTCATTGTCCAATAATTACCCTCATCTGCTAAAAAGGTTAATCCCCATTCTAGAGTTATAATACTGTTGATGTTTTGTGAGCCTGTATGTAAACTGACAGTGCCTTCCGCCCGTTGTGTCATGACCATCGTCTGAGTCATTGCAAGCTCTCTTACCCAGTTAGCATCACCTCACAGCCTTGAAGTTAACCTGTAATTTAGTCTTCACCCCAAATGACAAAAATTCAAATGTCTCAGTGGGATGCTGGGAGACGAACTGCAAACAGGGCTTACTAAGAGGGAAATAGCACAAGAACCTGTCATGTAGGCCGTATTTTTACCCCTTTGTCAGTATTATTGCAATCAAATTAATGTTTTATCGGCATGTGTATTTTTCTTTTTAGCACACCCTTAAATCTTTCTGGGGATAAAATAGTAATTCAGTTGCATGGCAACGAACAGTCACTGCAGTGGGCAAATGAAGGGAAAATGTAGAGATTAACAGTAGGGTATGAAAAACGTTTAATTTAAACGTGAGTAAATGTGACGGGATTGAATTTTTCATTTGGTACAAAGTGACTGCCATTCTTCCTTTCACGTATATCATGTTATGTTTGGGTTTTTTTTTTCTCCTTGTTTCTTGAGGTACTTCGAGGTTGATTTTTTTTTTTTACACTTTTTTATTATAAATGTAATGTTTTAAGGTGTGGTAGAAAAGTTATCTATTTTGTAAATGTTATTCATCTCCTATCGTGTTGGCTTTTGCTTGTGCAGGCTAATAAAGTGATCCCGTCAGACAATAGGAAAGATCAGGAGCTTTGGTGCATGATAGCCTTATATAATATTCTGTCTGGCAGCCCACTTTGGCGGCACTTAGTGTGTCAAATCAACAGAAGTATGGTTCACTAATTATCTTCTATATACTAAATTAGGACCTGTAGCACACTTTGGAGACCTATTGAAGTTGGAAAATCCATTGAGCTACTTGTGTTTTGTATAAAACTTCTGTTTTCTCTATTCCTGTAGGAAGAATCCCGTTGCTGCTTTAGATGCCATGGTGCACTGTCACGAGAAATACAAGTGCTGTCCAATGGAGTATTACCTTCTGTTGATGTTGGTAGAGATGGGAGAAACAGATCTTCTAAAGAAAGGTATGTGCACAATGTATTACATACAGACAGGTTGCAGACAGGTAATTTCAAGCTGAATATGAAATATCCCCTCAGTTCATTTTGCTTGCTTTGATCCAAGTATATCTAAAAAAAACACCAGCACACTTCAGAATAGCTTTGCAAATTGATGAGTAAATACAAACAGTTTTGTAAACCAGAAATCCAGTTATCAATTAATAAATAATATTATATATAATGTTATAAATTTATTTTGTTGGATACAGCCTACTTCATTTTAGAAAATATACGCAGTAGGGCATTGGATAAACAGATACTGAAGTTGGTAACCGTCCAAGGATTATGATTCACCATTCTTACTTGTTCCTATTGTTAATATCAGTGGGAGAAAAAATACACAACTTCACCTCAGAGAGGTTGTTTTATTTCTTTTATCATTCGGCTTTTTAGAATGGTTAGGAATAACCAACCACTAACATTGTGAAGAGCGTAATTCTGATTGTACTGCTTCATTGTTTGTTGGTGGGAGAATTTGTGCTCCAAGGGCTAGGTGAAGACTAGCAAAGGGTCGCTTAGAAGGTCTGAAATCAGAATATATCGGCAAATATATTTGTGTGTGCAACTTGCCATTACCTTCAAAATTGCATTGTTATCTTAAGGATTTCGTCTTGAGCAGATCCAGTTTTGTAAACAAACATGGACTATGCATTGACATCTAAAAAAGTATGTCTGCTCAAAATCTTTTTTTCAGTATGTGCAGTACCATGCCTCACTGTAGGCAGTTTTCATGAGCAATCTATTTTATTCTAAGTTTCTTCCCTGGACATCAAGTGAGTTAACAGCTAGACTGACAACATTAAGCCACTGGCTTTTCATTAGCAATGCTAATGTGATGTGTACTCCTTCACTTGGCCATACTGCATGTTGAGTCCATCAGATAGGATGCCAAACAGCCAGCTGAAGAGGATTGCATAGCACACTGGCAACATGAATGTCAGGCAGTGTCTTAGCATTATTGTTACTATTAATAAACAGTATTTATAAAGTGCCAACATATTACGCAGCGCTGTACATAAAATAGGGGTTGGAAATGACAGACAGATACAGACAGTGACACAGGAGGAGAGGTCTCTGCCCAAAGGAGCTTACAAATAGGAGGTGGGGGAAGTATCACACAATGTCAAATTTTGCTGAGCTGCACATGCTCAGCATTGGTTGCCAGGTAAACCTTACAATCCTGGCTTCCTTTGCATGTGCAGGGAATGAACTCGTGTACTCGTCCTAGCACAGCCAATCAAGATGGCTGAAAATAGTCTTATGTAGTAAAGAAGATGGAGCTGTCCTTCAATGGAATGGAGATAGGTAAGCAATAGCTACAATAAACCTGTGGACAGTTGGGTTTGATGTCAACCATACTGAAAAATTAGATTTTAGGTTTAAAAACTCTTTTTAGAGAAGGCCCCTTCTAAGCGCAAGTGATTAGCATTTCCAATTCCAAAGAGCCAGAGTGTAATTCTGATTGTATGGCCTAACAAGCCTAATTCCTGTCATCTCATAGCTTCTCAGTTATATCTAATCTACTAGGTTCAGATCCCCCTTTTTTTCCTCTAAAGAAAGTGTTTATACATGAAGTCTAAGATAAAAAGCTTTCTTTTTCTCTGTATTTGAAGCTCTTAAAAAATTTAGCAAACCTTTAATTACAAGCCTTCCCATAGTGCAGCCTTTTTATTGTAGAAGTCCGCAGTTTCAGCCGACATTTCAACAAAGGCTAATGAATGACAGGTATTTATGCTCACAATATTATCCTGATGCCCTCCCATGTTTTCCCGAATAATGAATTAAACCATCAGCGGCCATACTTCATTCTAACTCGAGACCCTATTGAGGAACGTTCTCTGCAGCTTTTGTGTATAATAGCCATACATTTTGTAATTGATCTGTAAGTGAGAATCACCTTTTCATTCAAAGCAGGCACTGCTGTGGGCACTGCGATTTTCTCATTTTTCCTTAGGGCTGTATGAATAGCTGCTTTCTATTTTCAGACTTTTTTTTTTTTTTTTTATCAGAAGAAAAAGTGAGCGTTTTTTTCTTTTTTCCTAGGTCATTATTTTTCATTTTAACTAAGCATTATCTTGAAATCCTGCAGCCTTCGCTACACACATATAATGGGTGTCTAGCAGTGAAAAGGCATTTAAAAAAAAAAAGGGGGAAAAGAGAAGACCATGCAGGGGCATTGTAGAGGATGGACAAGATGAGTTTTAAAGTAAATTTGGAATATGGAGATGGCCGAAATTCACCTTGTTGCTTTTGACGTCAATATTGTTTTGCCAGATTTGGCATGAAACACATTTTCAGATCAGGAATGCTAGAGAAGGAAAAACTAGCAGCTTTGTGCTTACTTGCCCTTGATGTAGGACTGATCGGAAGAGGTTTCATATGACAGTCGGGTATCTATCATTTTACAAAATGAGAAGTCTGCAATTGCATTTGCTATTGGTGTTGGTAGTGTGATAATCCTTTCAGATTTTTAAAGTTTAAATCTATAATCTTAAGGTTTGTCCCCCTTTTAGGGAGATTTTCTTTTTGTAATGGACCTTAACATTTAAAGGATAAAATCACCCAAACATGAATAAATGGTACACTTGGTTCCATGACCATCGCCTGATGTTTTGTTGAGTCCACAGTAAAAGAAATAATAATCAATATTTAACCTGGGAGTTCCCGGTGAGGACAGTACATGCAGCCATTATGTCGGGGGCGTGGCGGGAATTTAAAATCTTTTTGTGTTGCATTCAATACAAAATAACTGTTTTGAATGCAAAACAGTGGATTTATAAAAGGTCTAAAAGCAGTAAATTGTCTCATGAAAATTTATTTTACAGTATAAATATAGTATGAGTATAATATTTATTTTTATCATTTTTTTTAAATTATTTAATGTAATATTTTGACATGATTTTGTTTCAAACTTTATTATACTCATACTATATTATACTGTAAAATGTTTTTCATGAAAATTTAATGTACTGCTTTTAGACATTTAAATCAGGACAGAAATGAACTGCCCAGGAGCTTAATAAACAGGTGGCAACAAAAATGGCTACAGTTTTACCCCTCCCATATGCCATCCAACAACAAAAATAAAAAGAAAGTTTTGGCTTTGAATACATTGTGTTGATAAGGTATCTTTAGGAGAATAATCTGCTGCTTTTGCCTTCGGCCTTTGTACTTTACTTCTCTTCCATATAGAAACAATCGACAGGCAGGGTTTTGTGTCAAGAAATTATTTAGTAAAATTTAAGCAATAAAGGCTAGTTTTGTAGAGACTAACTGTGCATTATTGTACAATAATCACAGTAGTTGGTGACAACATCCATGTTTAGTTAATAAGTATTACAGCAGAGATCAATATAAATAGATATGGTTTTTGGCACATATGGTTTTTGAAGCATAGGGGGGAATGTTGTTCCTAGCCTTGTGGGTGCAAAGAATCCCTCCAATATGGAGGGAAAAATTTCAGGGTTGCCTCACAATGGGAGGACCTGTAGTAAGTGGGTATAATCATCAGTAACTATATACAAGTATATCAGAAATCAGAAATTCTAAAAGGAATATTCTATGTATTAGATAATAGCATTTGTCCTACCCTTTTTAAATGTTCTTGTGTACAAAGGTAGTGGGGACCGCAGTCATGGACTTCACATGTAAGATGAAAAAAATCCAAATGACGGAAGATTCCAGAAGCCGCCTCTTTAAGGGCTACAGAGGACCGCAAGCTGCCTCTTGGACAGCGTTAGTCCTGAATCCTATAGGCATATGTGGTGAACTTTATTGCCTGTTCGTTTGGCGGATACCTTCAATTTTTAAACACACACACAGGCCATTGTTTAAAACACAGTGGTTTCGGTAGCCTTAAGTCATTCAGATTGGGTTCAATCTTTAAAGGATCCAAGTACCTGGTGGCATACAATTTCTTGTTCTCCACTTCTGCATGTAAAGACCTGTAAACATGTTGCACATTTGGTTAAGCCTCATTTTTCCTGGGGTTTGAGCCATATGATTTTGTTGAAAGGCTGTTGACACTGCATATGAAACCTAAAGCCTTTTATAGACTTAAGAAAATGCATCAGTTGTTCCTGCATTGTCATTCATCAATCTGCCAGGGCGTTGGGCAACCACTATGTATATGCAAAATATGTCTGACCATTTGACTTAGGCGGCATTAATCTAGCATATAAACATAACTTAAGTCAGGGTGATAATAGCAGAAGAAGACAGATGACCTTGCCTTCCATAAACCAGAATGGAGATACTTATTATGGATGACTTTGTTCTTTAAACAAACTGCATTTTTCATCTTTGAAAACATTTCTTAAAATCCCAACTTTTTGCCTCCCAACAGCTGTGGATTACATAAGTTACGCAATGGGAGAAAGGGTAATGCTCCACGACCTTCTATTTGTCTTCATCGAAACAGGAAAGTACGCGGAGGCCCTCAAGATTGCAGAGGTGAGGCGGTTAACTATAGTTCTTTAATCACAATGTCATTTGTGCGAGATGTTAATTGGAACACACTTAATATTTTAACCTCTAATTACACTTCCTCTGATTTATATTAATAGAATATATTTATAATAATGGGAATGAGAGAGGGAAAAAAAGATACATTTAGTTCTCCTGCTAAATATGTACAGTTTTATCACCGTAATTATAGATCAGGAGACACAGTTTCATCTGTGCGTAGGATCTGTCTCTTACATGTGCAGAATGCGGTCAGGAATTAAAACAAAAGTGATATTTGCATAATGAATCGGCAGTCGCGGAACAATTAAATTAAAGCACCATTCCTGGGTGTAAAGTTGCTTAATCCTCCTTGCTTCGGAATTCTTTGTACTTAAAAGCTCTGGAATTTAATTTGTGACTGTCCTTGCTAAGATTTATTTGTAATGCTTGTCTTCGAGTTAATCAGCCAAACAAGTGCTGTCTGCTAGTGTTTGGCATTTTCATTTAACATTTTTTTCCCCTCCCCTCCCTGTTCTCTGCCCCCTCCCGCTGTAGTAAGCAGCTTAGAGGAAGGGGTAGGTGACAAACTTGGTCTGTTCAGGCTTAGTATATTTCATCTACAGTTGATTGAAATTTTACCTTCTGAAACTGATAAGTCAAAACAGAATGTGTGAATAGACAGTCTCTTATTTTTTTTCCTTTTAACATATTAACCCATTGCATATTCAAGCCTGCTGGTAGTTTTGCAGTTGACAGAACTCCATCAGAGAGTTCTGGAGAGGTTGATGCTGTTCTTTTGATTACTAAAAGAGTTAAAGGGCGATTAAATTGCAATCACGCAGGTTCTTTATTGCAGAAGGGACAGGTATCCGTCTCTTCTGCAATAAAATAACCTTACCTGCCTAATTACTATTTTTTTTAAAAACACTAATTTCAGTCCATCACAGATGCTGGCATCTTTTCCTTCTCCTCTTCCTGATTCTGATCTTTTTTTTTTTTTATTATTATTAATATTATTATTATAAAACAGAATGTATATAGCGCCAACATTTTACACAGCGCTTTACAAAGTCCATAGTCATGTCACTAGCTGTCCCTTAAAGGGGCTCACAATCCAGTGTCCCTGTCATAGTCATATGTCTTTAATACTGTCTAAGGGAAATTTTGGGGGTATGCCAATTATTCTTACTGCATGTTTTTGGAATGTTGGAGGAAACCAGAGAACCCAGAGAAAAAAACCATGCAAACACGGGGACATCATGCAAATTCCGTGCAGATAGAATCCTGGCCGAGTTTTGAACCTATGACCTAGCACTGCAAAGGCCAGAGTGCTAAACTTTGAGTCACCATGCTGCCCCAGTCGTCCTCTATTTTGATTGCCCAAACCAGGTTGACCTAACTCCTTTTCATTCTTATGGGAGTTTACTCACTCCCAGCATTGTTGCATGCACAGCTCCGTGTTTTTTTTTTTTTTTCTTTTTTGTAAAAGTAGATAAGTCAGGCAGGGAAGTGTATTCTGCACTAGGCAGAACCTTTGCTTTCTGTGGTAAAGCAGTGGCTCTCTGCAGAGTTTAGATACACCCTTGCTGAGTCAAAGGAAAAGCTCTTCAGTCAGCAGGAAGCATGGGCTTTGCCAGTAGAAGTGCTGTAAGTCCAATTTAAGGACCTTTGTGGTAGGACTCCCTTATATAGACATCAAGACACCCTGAAACTGCTATCTGGCACTGCCATCCTAGATGTTACTCAGTATCGCTAAAAACATTAAAAAAAACCCAGTTACCTTGTTTCGTTGGCGTCCTGCTAGTCGTTGCAGGTCCTCGGGACACGTCTTCTTCCTCTGATCTCCAGCTGGCGACTGCAGAGACGTCGGTGCGGTCGGGAGGAGCGGTGGGAATATCAAATAATAATTTGAGTTTTTTTATTTAAATTTTAATATTAAATTTATAAAATATTGGACATATTTTGGTGAGTTATGCCTAAGAATTATAGGCCTACAATGTAAAATAAATTTCCATGCAAAAAAAAAGTAACACTTTTTGCATGAAAATACGGACAGAATTAGAAAATTAGGGGGATTTCTACAAAAAGGATATATAAGGCAAGAGGACTTGCACAAAATAATTAAACACTGCCAGAAGAAAATAGGGTTATATCATTCAAGGAAGGAGGGTGGCTGTGGTATGGAATTGACATTCTTGGAGTAGTTAAATTTGCTAACAAGTTTAGAAGCATATTGCAAGTAAACATTTATAATGAAAAGACACTCCAAGTAAGCTTTAGCTATGCTGGATTTTTATCAGCTTTTTACCTAAAGATTGGCGACGGTGTTGTTAATGGTGGCGATCATTGTCTACAGCTAAGAGTTATTGTTTCAAGGTGAGTGGCATTTGAACATAACTGCTCGTTCCTAAAGAAAGCGCATAGTTCTTAAAAAAAAAAAAAAGTTTGCCTCATCTATCTTCCATCATCCATTTGTGGATACTTTGAAGGGTTTCTGCAGTTTGTCACATATGATGTGATTCTTTTCTGATCTTTCATTTATTTATGGCAGACATTTATTGCCTATGGGCGCTGTTTGTGTGCAAATCTTAAACGCATTACATTATCAGCCCCTTTCAGGGTGCTTCCAGTTTATGGCTTAACCATATTTCTAATCTATCTCTGAGGAAACAAACTATAAAACAATTCTGAGTTTGAAGATCCAGAGATTATAGACACATTTTATCTTGATTACCTTTCTTATGAATTATAGAATCAACAGGGAGTTATGTTTGATGTTGGAAGTGGAACACATTTAAGTAGAAGATATGATGAATTGAAAGTTACAATTTGCTTTCTGGTCTAAGTAGGAATGGTAAATGAAGGATTGTGCTGTATGTGCATAATGTTTCTTGGGACTGATAATGTGACATGTTTGAAAAAAAACCCAAACCGTTGTTTGGAAGGAAGTTGTCAGATCGAAACACAGGCTTTTTTGTACTTTCTGATCTCTTTTGTTTCTATGCTAATAGTCTTGAGTGTATTTTATGTCTTTGCTATTGTTTAAGCCCATATTTATTGGAGTGATTTTTAAATACGCTTTCATCTTTGTGACTGCAAATCCAGTCCTGGTTAGGAAGTAACAATGGAGTGAATTAGTGTAAAATAAATGATTGTCAGTCTTAAGACTTAAAGTCTTAAAGACCCTACCCCTTAATGTCAGGTGAAAGTCATGGAGCCTGGTGGTAAATATTGCTGGTAATAGTAAACTGTAAGAGCTACTCAAGGGTAATTGCAAAATATGCAGTTGAATACATTTTTTTTGTTTGTTTTACAAAGGCATTTATAATTCTATACATGCAAGCCATTTGCACAATGCACAGTCAGGGAGCTGTTATATTTTTTGTATCAGTGATTCGGCGTTCTGTGTATATCTACTTCTCTGTTTTGATTACTGGGCAACAAAATGTCATCATCGCCTCTGGCAAGTGATCACAAAACTGTCCTTGGAAACATTAATAGAGGGATAAGTGGTAACAAAGTAATCATCATGGCTACCAGATCGTATAAGAAGATTGGTTGGATAAAATGGCAAAATATTTCACAGGTAAACAATAAAGGTTTGATCTGCAGTATCCTATACCTTTCATTTAACTTTTCCCTGCTATACTGGAAATACTGGACGTGGGAGCGTGTAACTCTTTACACATTGCTACTGGACCACATTCCATGGAATTTCACGGCCCTGAGGAAGCTGTGTCTTGTAATTTTTGCACAGCATTTTTGTTTTTCTACCAGGAGTGAAGTTGGGGTATCATGTGAAGTGGGAATGCTTTGGAAATGCATTATTTCATGAATGTCTATCTACAACATGGAGGTTTTTAAACCTTTCTAGCTGTGGAGAAAGCTGCACCAGGGGATAGTACTGTGGAACAGCTAAAATTTAGCAGCCCATTTTCTGAAGATGGATGGATGAAGCGATAGACACAGGCCTTAGGAGGATGCAGGGCTTGGTATTTCAAACACCATGATCTTGGGGGGAAAGCAAATAAGCCTGCTGGAACGCATGGCACCTGGAAAGTTTGGAGTTTGAAGTGCTGCTATCTTTTAAACATAAGGTCGTCCCACATTTTACATGTCATTCATTCAAGCTGAAGTTCTAGTTTTGGTAAGAAGCAGAAGGCTCACATTCCATTAGGCTTTGCCCTGCTGTTTTAACAGAAGGGATTTAAGACAAAACTACATTTTTCAGGGCGATTGTCAGGAGCAATTAACGTTCCTAACTGGTTCCCTAAAAGATTGTGAATCTTGAACTTACTCCGGTCCATTTTTTATTTAATTCTACTAATTATGCACTGCTGTATATGGCCTCTCATTGAGGTGAACTTGGCTCCTAATGACATACATATCGCTGCGTTGGATGGATGGCTTCTCATGCAGTCAGGCAGACTCGGATGTTTGTAATTCACTCAGATGTAAGAGATAAGCTACAAATATGGACTGCTGTGCAAGCCAAGGAGATTTAGTTAATCTGACCTAGATGTTCTTTTGATGATTGAGACCCTGTCCTCTCGAAACAGTTCTCAATATCAAAATGAAATTCAAGGATATCTGGTGCTCAACTCCTGCGTCCTTGCAATGACAGCCCTTTCAATCAGCCAGGAACAAGAGGGAGATTTACTATATTAAGTTGTGAAGCTTTGCAGCTCTTTAGATCATTGGCATTTGAGTCTGCAATGATATTGAAAGTTGTCAGTGGCTGTAGCTCCTGTCTCTTTGGGAGGAGGATTAGCAAGAAATGAAACTCAACTTACTTCAATATTTTATTCTGTCCTTTCATTTTTTTTGTGTGTGTGTGTATGTGTGTGTGTGTTTTTATTTTTTTTATATTGTTTGAAGCAAAAAACTGTCTTAGGAATGGGTCTGTTTACCTTGTGCAAAGTTTTAATTTATTACTTATTTTCTTTTTTCCTTAGACTCCTGGCTTGAGAGCCAATCCAAAGAAGATAGACTGGTTTATACAAAAATACAAAAAGATGAACATGGTAATATGCACTGTTAAAAATTGTACATTACCTTATACAGAAAAACTTATACACAATAAAGGGTGTTCTGAGGACCAGTTTTCCATGAAGACCCCAGCCTAAATTACCTTACTTTTTTAACTAACACAGGATAAGATTTGGAAGAATCTTACAGGGCAAATGTTCCCTTTTGTTTAAAACCAAGAAGTTTGTCTAAAGTAACTTTTTCCCTCCCCCAAGTTGTATTTTGATTGATAATGGACCTCTGAGGAGGGATCCTTCGACTGAATGTCACCCACTGCCTCAGATATCATATGTCTTTGGCAGTATAAGACCGCCAAGCCCAGGGGTAAGCAGAGGTTGGACTTAGTCCTCACCCTTCAAGTCCAAGTCGAGTCCCAAGTCAAATCATTTCATTTATCCCCATTTTTCCCCATATAGGAACAGAGCACTGATCCTGTTCTTGAGCACAGGATCACATTCTAAGTTTACGGCTTTCTCCTCTGACAGCTAAAGGGGGCGAGGAGGAAGGCAGTGAGGCTTCTGTAACACCGCCTTCCTCCCCGCCCCTTCAACTGTCAGCAGAGAAAGCTGAAATTCAAGTTGCAGGTCGAATTGCAAGTCGTTTATTAGGCGACTTAAGTCAGACTTGAGTCAAAGTCGCATGACTCGAGTTCCAACCTCTGATGGTAAGGGCTTTTCCAAGTGAAGGTGATGTCTTCAGAGTATGTCTGTTTTTACAGACTTCTGGCTGACCCACTTTTTACATAAAGTGGGTTGTGAGCTGGCAGTTCACAAACACATGAGTTTGTATGCCCTTTTCTGTAATGCTTCCTATTCTCCAGTCTTAATCTTCTCACTGTCTCGCAGGTTTGTTGTGCCAGTGCAAAGGTTAATAGCTCTGCTTCTCCCCTCTGCAAAGTTTTTAAGGTCTTATTAGAAACCTGGGCAGCAATTTCAAGCTAAGTTTTCTGTCAAAGCTGTCCTTACTTTGGTAGCTTCATTTTTCAGAGTGCTGAAAAGTCCTTCCCTTCCATTCACTGATCATGATGACAAACGCTAGCTTAACGGCCTTAGAATGTTTAGTGGGTCACCTCTTGGCTTAGATGATTCTAGATATTGGATTTCCTTTCCTACAGCTGTCTGATTGCTCAATGTTCCAGCATGTGGTTGGGTTAGTTTCCTGAAATGGCTTCCAGTAAAGGTGCAGTTAGACAGCACTAGGACAGTGATGTACCTCAGCCATAAAGTAAGAAGTGTTGACAGACTTACGAGGTCACCAGAGCCTGGATCGAAGGGAATAGTTTCTCTGCAGCACCTTTCATTGGTTCTGCTTGCAGTGAGAAAACCTGATGTGGATTTGGGAGTCTTGCCTAAAACATTAAGGTGGCTTGGTTTGTAGTTCAGTCAGTAAATTTCTTTTATGCGTTTGATGGACTTGTCACTCACCCATATGTTTTTGTTATCTGAGCCTATGTATTCTATATTGGGGTGTTTTTTCCATTCTTTTTATTGCCAATTAACTGAAATTTTCAGAAAGCAAAGAATTGAGTAAGACCAACCATCACCAGGGGCTGCTTTCTAGGTTGAGCTTTTGGTTTGTACCTACTTCTGTAGGTGGTCATATAACCTAATCTTGAAGAACAGAGAAAGCTATGTCCATCATTGAAATCAGTAAAAAAGAATTTTACAGCAAATACAAAAATCGATAACCATGGCTCCTTCCATGGAAACAGTGGAATGAGTTAGTGTAGTCCCCATAAGGGAGGAAGTATTATTTGTAGGATTACAGATTTAAGTTAAGTGAGAAAGATGAACATTTAGAATTTTAAAGTGTGATTGTTTTTTCCTCGTTACAATTTTTGCATCCACAAACAGTGTATAAATAGCAGGTTACTCAAAAATATACCTGCAATCCTGTGTTCTTAACCAGAAACGTTTTTTTTTTTTTTGTTACAGGTGGAAGTGTTGGAAAAATGTGTGGAGATCACACGGGGGCTTTATGAAAGTGACAGGCAAGAGATGTATTATCATCTACTGTTTCTTTACGGTGGGTACTTGTTTTCTAAAGTGGTGCTTCTTGGTTATTTAAAGCACCTGGCCTGCAGACATTATGGATTAGACATATTTTAACAGTGTGTAGGGGACTTTAAAGGCATATTTCCATTACATCAACTCAGTTAAAATGTATCAACAAATAACAGAATAGTAAACATTCACATACAGTGGACAAGACATTTTTGCAGATCCTGTCTTTCAAGTGAATACTCTACAAGTTCAAGAGGGAGCAAATTATATCATCTATATCCATTCAATAATAGAAAGCATAAAATCACTCAGTAAATACTACATAAATACTTATGTAAGTGTACATTTACATTAAACTATTCACATTGGATGATTGGCCCACTATGAGCTCACAGATAGCATATATAGGGAGGGAGGACTACAGTGCAACTAGCGTGACCTTGATCAGAATTTGTCTAAAGATTTTATGGATAAAATATGTTTATTTCTATTTTTCAATATCCCCAATGTTAATCTTGCCTAAATATCGCTTTTACCCACGTAATATATATGGATTAGATATGTATAGAAATATTTAGGGTCCTCACAAAGATATCAAAAGCCTTATTTTATGTGCATATTCCACTTAATGACTCCTTCAATTAAATTCTGATGCAAAGATGGCAGTGCTTGCATTGTAATAGGGATAGGTGAATGTAAAAAAAAAAAAAAATACAATTAGGCAGGTTATTTTTTTGCGAAAGGAGCATCACTATTTTTTTTAAAAAGGTTAAAAGGTTAAGTTCTGTTTAAAGAGCTCTAGATTTACAATCCGAAATCCAAAAAAACATTCCCTCTGTTTAAAATTTGAATTATTTAACTAAACTTAAATGTTTAATTTCTGTTTTTTGTGTTACAGAAAAGAATAATGATTTGACTAAGGCAACATCACTTTGGCACAAAATGAAGGAGGAGGGGCTCCCAGTGCGGGGTAAAACCGCGGACCTTTTCATAAATTTGTTCAAGAAAAGTGGGGAGAATATTTTCACTCACATCCCAGAGGTAACTTTAATGGTTTATTTGTTTTGTAGATAATAGAATATCCCTTTTTAAATGAAACCTGTTATGCAAGAAAAGGCTCTCTTTCCTGAACTCTGAAATGCTAGATGGCTGGCTCTCATGCTGCCTTGAGTCACTGAACCATAGAATGCAATGAAGGCTTTAGCAAGTTAAGAAAATGCATGGTGATCTCCAGCAATGTAGTATCCATGTCAGTTTCTGTAAGGCTGTGTGTACAAGTGCAATAATTGTCGTTGGAAACAAATGATCCAAGAAAGATCGTTCGATGGTTGTTAACAAAAAGGTGCACAATGATGCTAACGCAGGGTAATCTCATGGGAAACGAACAACCATTCTGGCGGATCTGATTGGTCGACAATCGTTCGTAATCTATTGTGTGTACAGTCATTCAGTGATCGTGGATTGTTCTGTGATACACTTTCTCCTGTACATGTCGCTTCTTGCATCGTTTGAACGATTGTATAAAGTGTGTGTACATTATTGGTGGATTATATTTGAACGATCGTATCGTTAAACAGAATTGTGCAGAATACGATCGTTCAAAATAATCGAGAATAGATAAACTTTAAGTAAAAACAATCTTATCTTTGTTTTGTAATATACTAATCTACACCCACATGTACTGTAGATGACTAAAGAGAGATACATTTCAGCCTGGGTAGCAGCCACTGAATGAGTGAATGTAGCCACCTAGGGACAAAGTATTATATTCCCAGGATGACCAGGTGAAAGTCAAGAGAAAAAAAAAACAGAAAAACTGTGGTCACTTCATTATAGGACTGGTAAGCTGCAACATATTAAATTGTTATGTTTAGGTTTGGAGAGACTTTAAATTGTATTTAAACTCATGCCTTCAATGTGTTATATTGCAGCATGCCAGTTTGTGACTGCATTATTTTTTTATTCTATTAACGGACTTCCTTTTTCCGTGGTGACAACAGTCAATCACTGCATCATATTTACGCAGGAACAACCCTGTGTCATTAGGATAGTAAGTGAGTTAGAGCCGCAAAATGCTTCTCCCTGCCCACGCCTAACATAAGGAGAAAGTGTACTGTAGTCCAGACTGAAAACTTGGTAAAGCTGGTAACATGTTTGTTATCCCTGCCCTGTTTTTGTCCAGTTTAGCGCCAAGGAAACTGCCCTGTCAATATTTGAGTTGTGTGTGTGTATATACATTTGTTGAAGTTCTGTTACCTCTGCTGTGTAACAATGACATGACTTAATTTGCTTTTTCTTCTTTTTTTTAATTTTTTTTTATTTTTAAGTTTGAGCGAGATGCCGGTGAAGACTTGAAATTAGAAGCCATCGATATCAGTAAAAAGGTGGTGGATTTATCAGAGGAGAACAATTTTAATGGTATGTTAATGCATTTAAAAAAAAAATTAATTGCATTTTTTAACATAAACTCAGGTGGTAGCCTGAAAATGTATGGCAGCAATATCGCAAGAACAACATGTATACAGTCTTGTAATCTGCCTTCATTACAGAATTTAAGTTTTTGTTGGTTAACCTCCTGGGCAGTTCATTTCTGTGCGGAATTTATATGTTTAAAAGCGGTACGTTTTTTTTTAATGAAGATCTATTTTACAGTATAATATAATAGAATGTGTATATATAAAGATTAAAACACAAAATCATGTCAAAATAATTAAATTTAGAGATAAATGAATTTAATATTAAACTTTGACATGATTTTGTGTTTCAAACTTTATTATACTCCTACTATAATAATAAATATATAATAATAATATAAAAATACATTTTCATGAAAGACAATGTACCACTTTTAGACATATAAATGCAGTGTATTGCATTCAATACAGTTATTTTGTATTTAATGCAATACAAAATAAATTGAAATTCCCGCCGCGCCTTAGCGGCAGCTGTTCGCACCAACATCACCGGGAACGTCAGCACACCCGCCGGGGGACAGATCGAGAAAGAGGACGCGGCCAGAGGATAGCAGGACACTGGAGGACGACGATGGGACCAGGTTAGCATTTATTTATTTAGTTTTTTAGCTACCCCAAGTAGCCCAAAATAATCATCTAAAAAAATTCCAGATACAGGATAAAAGAAAGTAAAGTCTTACATTGGAAAAATATTTCCCCTTTCAGCATGTTTCAGTATAGAAACCTTGTACCTCCAGAGACTGCAGAGACAGTTTTATAACTGTACCCCATTGATGGGGTTATATGGTCAGATTGGCAGATATTGATGGCTAGTAGGGCAAGCTTGCTTGTAAGGTTGATAGAATATTTCCATACTGTTTAAAGTTATATGGCAAATTTTTTAGTTTTATTTTTTTAATTTTTTTTTTTTTTGTAGATGCATACACTTTGTTTCTGGAGGCCGAGGAAAAACTTAGACCTCTGTCCAAAACCGCTTACACAAGGCTTATTAAAGCTTTGCTGGAAGAAGGCTTGCTAGAAAATGCTTTGAGAGTAGAAGAAGCGTAAGTATTGAATGTATTTTACTTTCTGTTTTATGAGTTTTTGATTTCTAATTGCGGAAAGGTAAACATAGAGGGAGCAATTCCTTCGAATATATATTTATAAATATATATATATATATATCAGTCTTACAGCACAGTTTTTCAGTTTAAATCCACTCCATTCATTTCACGTGCACGTTCAAAACAAAAAGTTTGAAAATCTTTTTATTAGAAAGCAATCACTGAGATGGCGATGTCCATCCCTTGCCAGAATGCTACACAGGACCATTGCTCTGTGTGGAGTCAGTTCTCTCTTTGCAGAGCACACTCCCTACTAAGTCAGGCCTAAAGCTCTGCAATCAGCAGGACTTGTGCTTGGAGAACTAGCAGGGAGCTTGTGTTTTACCTTTGCAGATAGGTCATTGCTTTCTGAAATTGTTTAACATGATTTGCACTGAAATTTCAGTTAAGCTTTAGTCAGTTGTATATCGTATTGTATCAAAGCATTGATCTATGGCATTGTTTTCTTCTAAAAGTTATTTTAAGGGTTCCATGGAGAATACAGTGTTAGTCAGGGCTATGCGTATGTTAAAGTTTATTATATGTATATATATTACATACTACATACACTTAGCTCTGACTAAGGCTATGTACACACATACACAGATTTTTGTTGTTGGAAACGAAGACTGTAATATCAATGAACGAGCAATGTACATACAGTGCCAAGTGGCACACTGCTGCGCTTTCCTCCCTTCACTTCCATTGTGGTTGTTCGTCTTCTGTCATTCGCGGATCTGCCAGGATATATCCATGAACGACGTCGGACGGCTGCTGTACAGAGGTCAGATTCTTGTCCGAGACGAGCCCAGAGGCGAGAAAGGGACAAGAATCATCTGACGTGTGTACGTAGCCCAACACCATTTGATTGAGATCAAATATTTACAAAAGGAAACCGCTCAAACTCAGGCTTTTATTGACACCCATATGTAACTGAAACGTTTGTTTATATAAAGCTATAAATATGTTCACCACAGACCCTTTTAGGCAAGCACACCACCCGACACTGTTCAGCAACCATCCAACTGTTTTTGGGTGGGTGACTAAAAAGTTGGGTCACTTTACGGGGGCACCACGAATACTGTGTGTGGGTATGTAAGTATGTGTATATATACAGTTTTGTCCATAAATATTTGGACAGACAACTTTTTTCTAATTTTGGTTCTGTACATTACCACAATTAATTTTAAACACCAAAATAAACTGTAATAGCTGTTCAATCCTATACGGGATATAGAATGAGAAGTCGGTAGCAGATTTGCTAGGCAACTAATGAGTTTTGTGTAGTCTATATAGAGCTAGTCTGGGAGACATGAAATTAGAGATGTCGCAGTATTGGAATGAAAGATTAGGCCTGTAACAGTGCCTAACATCTATTTAATCACACTGAAGATTGAAAGATTGGGGGAAAGTAAATCCCGAGCTTCATGTAATTTACAGCCCTCCCGCGTGAATTGTTGATTTAGGGCCTCCGACAGATGGGACAAAGTAAGAAGGAGAACTGAGCAATGAGTGCTTAGGCAGGGATTAAGGGGATTGTTAAGAAAATCCCGAGTCCAATGACTATTTCTGACCCCCCTGAAGCTGAAAGTGACTAAGAGAGGATGGTCATATTGTGTCGGCAAAGGATTTCACTGGATTGATGGGAATAATTTAGCAATGACCCTGCTTACTTCCCAATCTGCTCAGTGCATAAGTTTCAGTAGGTAGAATAGACTGCTCAATTGGTTAGCCTCAAGACGATCAGTGTGCTTTATCTTGATTGTTGATACACTAAATGACAGTGCCCTTTTTATCCCCTCTACTCTCACTGCTTTCCCTGCTGCAGATTTTTTTTTCTGCTTTTGTTAATCTAGGAAGGAACTTTGCAAAGTTATGCTTGGATTTCATTAGTGGTCATTGCATTTAGCAGATGCTGGAAAACAGATGCAGGGGCCAGCTCGGCTTCTTAATTTAAAAGCTTGTCTTGGCTTTCTGATATTAAATGCTCTGTCATTAGAGCAAAGAGACTGCTGGTAATTTTGAGATGCATGCATATGGCAGCAGGTGAGATGCCATGCGATTTATGTGGTGGTAGTGTCAACTTTGTGTTTGTAGCTTTTCAAAGCACAGAGCTATTTCTACTGTGTAAAGTTTGCATGTATTGATAGTAACATTTATGCAAATAGGGAAACACTATTCATCTCATGTTTTTTTAGAAGTCATTTACCAAACACATTGGAAAAAGTCTTGCAGACTAAGGCTACGTACACACGTGCAATGGTTCTCTTACGATAATCGGCTTAGGGCTGATATCGGACTAGAATCTTGCGCGTAAAGTGCTCGTCGTCCATCATCTGAATGACCGTCCTGGGGGATCCACGGACGATGGACAACGAATGATCAAAGGGGAGAGAGCACAGCGGAGTGCTGCTCCATCAATCTCCCCCTCCCCTCTCCATAGAGCAGAACAGTGCTGTATGTACAGGACTTGTTCATGCATTGTGCAGTCATTTGTCTTGAAAGAAGGAAAGGAAGAACATGACAGCACCCTGTGATGGAATAGGGACAGGTGAATATAGTGGGGTTTAGTTCTGCTTTAAAGCCGTCACCTCCTTTCCCAGTACGGTTCTGCACTAAACCTAACCCTTCAAAAAGTGTAATTTAGATGAATACTTAACAGGTGCACATATGCAGGGCAATACAACGAACAATACAAAAATTCCCCATTATTCAATCTAGCTACTTAGCAAAAAAAAAAAAAAAGAAGCCTAATTAAACGGTTTCAGCATATATATAAAAGGAAGAGCACATATTACAGAAATATATTTGTTCTTTTTATCTTCAGATGATCTGTGTGATTATATGGTTCTCCTTGACTGTAATGCGAAAATTAATCGTCCAAAAACAGTGCGTTAATTCCTGCAGTCAATTTCAGTAGCAGTAACCAACCCATCATAAAAAAAGGAGAAAAAAATATATATCCCTGCTCAGTGTTCTGTTTTATAATTACAGTGAAGGATGATGTAAATGAGCATCAAGAGGGTATCTTTCATGATATACGTTGAAAAGACATAACAGATGCAGTTATTTTAGTCATCTAATATGTCAGCGTTCCAGAATCAGAGCAGATTGTTTAAAAAGGAAAATCTCGTTACTTTGTTTCCTTTTTTGTCGCTCATTTTCAACTTTGTCATCTGTCAGATCATAAAGAGGGGGGAAAAAAAAGAAACGCGAGAAGGGGGGGAGAAAAATAATTATTCTATAACCATTGACAGTTAAGTACAAAAGCTGTCTCCAGGTCGATATTTTCCAGCAATATTTTTAACATATGAACAGTAGTTTTTGTAATTTCACCTTCGAGCTCAACCGATCATTATCCTATCAGAAGCATGTCAGTAATGCCTTTTTGACTGTCTGCCTCTTTTAGCGCCAAGAGCCACTTCAGTGACTACAGCATGAAAAATGTTTCCAGCAATCTCCTTCTGGCAGAGCAAGTTAGGCGGGACTGTTTGAAAGGTATGTCATAATGCTTGACCTTTACGTCACATTAATGCCTCTGTAGATTTTTCTTGTTACGCCCTTCGAATACTCAGATAAAGGAGTCCATTTAGCAAATTACCTGCTTATCAAGAGCCTTTTGTGGTCTCGGAGAGACGTAAATTACTGTACATGCATTTATAATACATCTTGAATATGAATGTACTTGTCATTTGACCACTTAGTCCGGTTTCCATCCCATTTAACACAAGATTTTTTTTTTTTTTCCTTAAGATGAATCCTTTATTTCCCCCCTTCTTTTCAGACATTCAGACATGCAAAATTTGTGGAGGGTAAAAAAAAATGCGTACATGCTTTCATCCACGTTAAAATTCACAGCACAAGTCAGTTTGATTTATGCAGATTAACATATTATAATGCTTATTAACACACACACTCTGCAATATTTATTTTATTATATTATTTTCTGTTGTTTCCAATGCAAAATTTTAAACAAGTTTTCTGTAAAACACCAATTTTTTTAATTTATTTATTTTCTACATTTTTTTTTTCACGTCTGAAATTTCAAAATTTCATCCTGAACAGTAGCAACACATATTATTTCCTTGATAAATGGTTTGGAGAACAGTTTATAATAACATACTTATTACATTTATATATTCTAGTTATAGCTATAGTATAGCTGCTCATTTGCGTGTGTGTGTGTGTGTGTGTGTGTATGTATGTATATATACACACACATTTTTTAGCTTTTTAAAATTTAAATCTCTTGGTTTTGGTGCAATTTATTCCTAGTTGTTACCTATCTTGTAAAGCTTATCCTTCTCTATAAAACATATTTTTTTCCTCCAATATAATGTGCTGAACACTATAAATACATTTTATTAAACGTATTTTTTCTACCACAAGATTTATACATTTTTTATCAAAAATTTTATTTATTGTTTTTATATATTGCACACACATCTCCATTATTACAGTCTTGAATGAGGCTTGATTCATGATTCAGTCTCTCAGAATTTCCTGTTCCTGGCTACGACAGCACTTGCATCAATGTAAATCTGTTATCACATAGCACGTTCTCCTGTGTAAATATTACGGGACGATATATCATTTTCCGATCATTTGTGAAAGTGATAGTGCTCCATTGTAACACAGATCCTATATTTGTGGTCTCGCATCATTCTGTGAACTGGTCATTAATACAATTTGTCTGGCAACCAGATTGCCGTTTTGTGCTTTGCGAATTCAAAGTGTTCAGTTAGCATCTGGCAGGAGTACATTATTGTATGGTGAAAACTGTTTTCCATTGACATGCTGGGCAGTCCTACTTTTATGTCATTTTCTTAAATGCTTTTCTGCGCTCTTTTTAAAGGAGCTGTGGGGACAAGGAAAAAATATTGTTAGAGATTGCTTAGAGGTTAACATTATTGTCAGAGATTTGTGTTTAGTTATTGGAGCATATTTTGGTTTACACATCTCTAAAAGAGCAAAAAACCATAACATGTATTGTGTGTTCTGCCTGACACAGCCCCTTTAGAGGAAAGCTATCCATTCCATATTGCTTTCTCAGCATCTTGCTGACAGTCTGCCAGTTCCATCATTAAACTCTAATCTCAAGCACTCACAACAGTTTTCTGCATGTCGTTAATATGAGAAACAACAGAGCAGATCCTAATCACATCTCAGCCTGTCTCTTCTGTTTTGTAAAGCCTTGGATCAGTGATTACTTTAGCAATTTTGTCCTGTCCTTCCTTTTCCTCTTCAATAGATGCACTAGTCACCCTAGAGAAGATGTTTAAGAATGGCAGGCTGCCCAGCCGTCTCACAGTGAATAGACTCAGCGATGCTTTTGCCGTGAGAGGAGATTTGGAAAGCTTGGAAGCACTGGAAAAGATAACCATCGACAGCAACTTATCCCTTCCCAAAATGAACAAGCAACTCTTTGTCTCCAAACTGTTTGCTCACTTCCTAAAGTAAGTGAAGATGTGATCCACCTATGTAACAGTGGGCCTCTTTTATTAACATTGGCAAGTTTATTATTTTCTAAAATGGTGCTCCTGTGCATAGTGATAAATGCAGTGTAAATACACTTTCAGTTTTCCGTCTCTGTCCTTTTTCTTTCCCATCTTCTCTGTGCACTTGTGCTTGCTGGAAAAAAATCATTGATGATTGATTAGGCCTGACTTATTAAAGTTCTCCAAGACTAGAAAAGATGAACCCGGATGATCAAGCAAACCTGGATTACATCTTGTTCAGGATTGAAAACATTTGCTAACAAATAGCAAATGGCTTTTAAAAAATCCAGCCTTGGAGAGCTTTAGTAAAGCATACCCATTGTTCCAACTTCTAAAAAGGGGTTAAGCAAAGTTGTTGAAGATTTGCAACAAGTAGTCAAGTCTCCCACAAAATTAAAATTGCATTATATAGTTTTACACCGGCACAAAAGTCAAAAGCAATCTTCCACCTGTACTCCAGATCAGGAAAGCAGCTTAGAGTGACAACACTGCTCCCCCATAGATTCAGAACAGTAAGCTAGGCATGTCACTTTAGAACGGGAGTGATACTGGCAGGATTACCGGGGAAAGATTGTTAAAATGTCACCGTATCTTAGTCCTGGCAATTTGTTTTTTTTTTGTTTTTAGGTATAGATATTTTTCAAGCTTTGGCTAGTGGGGGTGGGATTGGAGAATTGTTTTTCAACCAGAATTCCGTGGAATCCCAGGGCTCCTCTTTGAGATTCCTTAAGCCATTAGCAATTTGTGATCCAAGGTAGCAGTAAAAACCTGACAAAGGTTCTTTAAGCAAAAATGTTCTTTATATTAAATTAGTTAAGCACACACTGCAGCATTGGTACTAGTCATAAAATAATGCTACTTTAAACATTCACAGTTCTTATGGGAATCATGCACTTTCAACTGACATGCCCATGACCGGCACATTGATAACAATTCCAACTCTAGGGATCCACATAGTCCAGCCTAATAAAAAATGGTGATGGTGGAAACTTCATTACTTTGCATTATAATGATATACAACACACACTGGAATCAGGTGTTTTACCAACTTTTGTACTAGTTGTGCCAGGTTTGTGAATCAAACCAATGCAGTACTCAGAGACAATTATAGCCATGGTAAGCTGTTTTCCCATCTGGAGCCCTGGATAACAAAGTATTGCAAAAGATTAAATTTGTCCTGTTTTTTTTTCTAAAAACACAGAAATCTATCAAATGGAGACAAACTATATCATCAAAAAAAAACAAAAAAAGTTTTGATTAAAGTAGGTCAAACTAATCAAATGTACTGCTATGTAATAGGTAGTTTTATGTGTTTTCCATATTCAGAAGATAGTTTTAAATTATGAATTGCTGTCATTGGAGTGCTAGTTAAAGGCCAGAGTGAGTTAAATCATAAGCTGCACATTCGAGGCTCTTATCCAAGCATTTCATGCACGCCTTCATCAGAACTACAAATGGTGCGCCGGAGCGGAGACATGGCCAAATGAAGTTGTCAGGCCGGGTTATGCAGACAGCACATTTCCCGCGTGTGTGTGTACATGTACACATCATAAACACATTAAAATATTAGCATTGCCCCTTGAAGAATAAAACCTAAAGCACCACAACGTAGTGGACAAATTATATTTAATATCAGTTTTTGAATCGAACAGGACAGTTCTAGAGGGGAAAAAGGAGACCCAGGTAAATATTTAATTTTATATTTCCTGAAATACAGTAAGTTTTTCACATCAATTATTGAATATTAAGCCTTAATGTTCATGCTAGTGCCTTTTAGGTGGCTCTGGTCTCTTTCTGACTTGGATGAAAGTCACTCTCAGCTTAGAAAAAAAGCATTAATGTCTAGCCTTGTTCAAGTACCAAGTATTACCAAAGAGTTGAAGCTGAGTGAATATTAACCTCTTAAAACACATGGCCTTCTTTTTAGAATGTAGTTTTGTTCCCATATTAAGGGCAACTCATTAAAACAAAGACAGCCGATCATTAAAAGATGTGCTTATTTCTAACCAACCCTTTCATTCTTCTTCACTCATCGGCCATTACGCTAATCTTAACCCATGCACCCACCCATCTGTTAATCCTAACCCATGCACCCACCCTTCTGCTAATCCTAACCCATGCACCCACCCACCCTTCTGCTAATCTAAACCCATGCACATGCCCACTCTTACGCTAATCTAAACCCGTGCACCCACCCGCCCAACTTTACCCAAATCTAAACCCATGCATCCACCCACCACTGGAGAATTTTCTGGTGAAATGTTAGCAAAATCCAATTTCTCTCTCCAGAATTCTACTAAACAGTGATTTGCAAGAGGCTGATACCAGGTCATATTCAGGGAGCTTGTGTTACTTGCATTAAAATATATAATTTTATATTTAATAATTGAATCAAAGAGATGTACATATCAGCCTGGTGAAATCACTTTGGGCTCCTGACACTGCAATGCTAATTAATAATCTTTGAGTAAAAATTTTATTTTTATGCTTATGTTGACATCATCGTACTACGTTGTAGTAGTAGTTCCTTGTTTCATATATAATGTCTCTTTCAGTAAAAATTACGAAGAAGCCACCTCATTGATTGAATCGATGTATACAGAAGACCCACATAATTCCATCTGGCCCCTGTTAGTAAAGCTAATGAAGAACGATATGACTGAAGCACTGGAAAAATGTAGGTTTTTGCTAGTGTTTTATTATTATTCATTTTATTATTTTGTTAGAAAACCAGGGAAGACAAATTGAACTCTTTGGGAGCTTACAGGTTTTACACATGCATGTTCAAATCCACTAATTGAATGAGCAGCATAGAATCAAAGAGATAATCTGCACCAAAGAGACCTTTAAACTGTTGATGGAGTCTGATGGATACAGAATAAAGTTTGACATGACTTTTTGAAATAATTACCAATTAAACACCTACCCTGTTTCTCTGAAAATAAGACATTGTCTAATATTAATTTGTGCTCCAAAAAATGCACTGGGGCTTATTTTCAGGGGGTGTCTTGTTTTTTCATGAACAACAATCGACATTTATTCAAATGAAAAAATTGTCAAGACATGTGAGTGATCAGAGAGCTGTATATACGATTTATATTATATAAATTATTCATTTACATGATTAGCATTGTTTGTACTGTAATAGGATAATATCACAGTGTAAAGGGGACTGCTCAACTTGAAGGTGTAGTAGTTAAAGGTGTCAGGCTGATCCTGACCTCACTTAAAGCAGGACCCAGGGCTTTCATATTTTTAAAGTGGGGTAGGATTAGAACCTGAGGGTAGGGCATATTTTCGGGGTAGGGCTTATATTTCGAGCATCCTCAAAAAATACAGAAAAATCATGCTAGGGCTTATTTTCAGACAAAAACAGTAGTTCTGCACTGCATGAGTATATTTTACACCTGCCTAGATTTTCGTTTTAAAAATAAAAGCCCCCATCAAAGCCATATTTGACCTAGCTGTAATTTCTATATTACTAGCCAGTCTTATGTTTTATTTGTTTTATGACAAAAGTTATTCACCCTCTACCCTGCTGATCCAAATTCCCTAATACCTTCAATTGCAGTGAGCATTGTGGCAGAGAAGTTGTCCAATCAGTTCTCCATATACCGCCTAGTCACAGATCTGTTTCTTCTATACGTTCAGTCAGCAAAAGTGGAAGAAGCCAAACAATTATTACAGGTAAGCTTTTAATTTAGTTCTTCTTGATATTAATTTCAATGCTACTGACCTCTTGTTTCTCACATCTCAGTTGCATCTTTGTGTTCTCAACCGTAGAAAACCTATACTTAAGGTTTTACAACAGATTTTGCTAGGTGGAGGTTTCTGTCAAACGGCTTCATAGTGAACAAATTGTTTGGAATATAGTGTAAGAGTCTCTCATGGTGTGTGTCATTTTTCTCTATTTGATATTGACTTGTTGGAGAAATGTACCCTTAATTCCTTTTCAGGTGGGAAGTGGGGAAAAATCCCTCCCATGTGGGGCACAAACCATTATAATTGGATCTAATTTTCCTATCCCCATTCTCCGCAAAGCCATCAGAAATTGTTGGGCCCCATACTAGGCAAAAATCTTGAGCTCCCTCCCCTGTGTCTTAAAGTTCCAGCATTGCAAAATTCTTTCGATCAGGGTAACAAGACTAAAGGTGCGTACACACTTCCAATTTTTATCGTTCCAATTGAACGACGAACGATCGATTGGGCAAAAAATCGTTCGTAAAAAAGTAACCAACGACGCCGACGAACGAGGAAAGTCGCTGGAAACGAACGACCGGACCGACGGATCAGATTGGGCGACGATCGTTGAACATCGTTCGTGTGTACGGTCGTTCGTTGATCGTCCATGGGCTGAGCATGCGTAATGAACGAACGTCCGTTCACTTTCCTGTCGTGCACATAGTTCCTCTATCGCTCAAACGATCGTATCTATTGTGTGTACAATATCTACGAACGATCGTGTCGTTAACTCTATGTGCAGGATCGGTGCTATACGATCGTTCATATATATCGTGCATGAACGTTCGTCGTTCGTTTTCCAACGATAATAATTGGAAGTGTGTATGTAGCTTAATACATTGACTTATTTAAATATTGTAAACAAGCACAATCAAGTCCATCACTGACCTCTTGCTACTGGTACTGTGGAGCAATTAATCCTCAAAGTTCATAACAAAGGAACGGAGCAGCACATTTCCACTTGCTTTTTGTGGCAGTAGAGAGCAAATTGAAGGTGCTGTCATTTGTTTAAAGTAACTTCAACCCAACTCCAGAGACTTTGTTGTGACTTACTTCAAGTGCCTGCAGCTACAGGTGAGTGAGGGCTTGTTTTTAAAGTAAAACGCAAGAGAAGGATAAAAAAAATAGACCTGTGAGAGGAAAAAAATCTGTTTGTGTTAAAGTTCCCACCTCCAATTTGGCCCAGTTTATGTGCCTATTTTAATGAACATATTATTACACAGTATTTATATAGTGGTAACATATTACACCGTGCTTTACATAGTCCATAGTCATGTCACTATGTCACTACAAGTCCATAGTCATGTCACTAGCTGGCCCTCAAAGGGGCTAACAATCTAATATCATTACCTCACATGTCATTAACACAGGGGGGTAAGGCAATTACCTAACTGCATGTTTTTGGGATGCGGTAGGAAACCAGAGTACCTGGAGGAAATCCACACCAACACGGGGAGAACCTGCAAACTCCATGCAGATACCTCCAAGATTTGAATATTGGACCCAGCACTGAAAGGCCAGAGTGCTAACCTCTGAGCCACCATGCAATCTGATAGATACAATCTGTTTTTGCATTACCCTTCCCCGCAATTGTTGATCATTTATTACAGTCTGACATCAGTTTCCTTTTCTTCCTCATTAGAATAGGAAGTGATAGTCCCTTCCTAGTGTCCTGAACATTCTGTGCTATATTTGGGGAACAAAGCTTTGTGTTTTCACACTAAAACAAAACTTTAACCAATGCGGTGAGCCACAGGGGGTATGAAAGCTGCAGCTGGCAGTGTACACAAACACCTTCTGATGGAGGGAGTCCCTAACCTGCATTTGGCAGAAAAACAGTTGGAGATCCTGCTAATTTCTGGATTTCTGTGGTATAAATGTATGAAATTAAAGCCCAGTGAAAGTCAAAAAAAAATGTTCAGCTCTGGGCTTTGTAATAACAGCTTCCACTTTTCTAATGCAGCAGTTACACAGTCTTAATAAAACTGTGACGTTAAATGCACGGCAAAGTTAAATCTAGAGCGCTCAGTAATCAGCTCTTGGTAACTGATCTGACAAACCAACCTTTTCTTCCTTTGAAATACAAATGGATGCCGAGAGGTGTGGCTGTTACTTAGGTCTGCCAGAACTGCTTTCATAGCTGTTACATGCAGGATGACCCTGATGATATTCTGATTTAGTGCCCTCATGATGCACATACCTTTATTACTGCCTTAGATTGATCTTTAATATTTGTTTTTAAAAGGCTGAATGTGCAATTGTTCCATAATTTTAGATCAACTACAACCTGCCCGAGAAGTGTTAGAACCTGTGTATGTCTTTTTGCAGCTAGCATGCTGCATTCAATGTCAAAGAAAACAAATCCAGCATCACTTAGTGAACAAATAGGAGAATGACAGATAATATTAAATCAAAATATTTCCACCATAGCTTTAATTTTGATTTACAGAAAAGCAAACTACTTTATTACAGTATTTTCTTTTAGGACGGTTGCCACAGGTTGCCCTTCCAGTTTTTGTGACAATATTATGTTCTGGGGCTTTGTAATTAACTCATAAATTTGGCAGCCGTAGACTTTAATGAAAATAGATGGAATTAGCAGTAAATCAAACATTTTTATGCACTTTCAAGGAAATTGTTGTATGATTAAAATGCCCCTTTTGGACTAATTTCACCTGTCCATTCCAATTGGTGAAACTTTTTTTGTTTTTCTTTTTTTTTGTAACTCTGTTCTTTGTAACCTAAAATGTTCAGAGTTGGAGTATAAAATGCAAAGCAGATGAACCTGAAAGGATATCCCATTATCTTGATTTACACTTGCATGCTCCTCCCAACATCTTTTACCCTCTTCGCAATCTCAATTAGTGGAATGATAGACTCACCCCCCCAAATTCCTGATGCTCCTCCCATTTCTTGCACTAACCCTGACCCTTTCCTAGTTTGCCAATACTTTGCCCGTTCACACTAAAGTGATAAACTTGAGGATATTGGTGCAACTTCTCCCTTTTTTGTTAAAAAACTGCATGATCTAAAACTCTAGAGTGGACGGAAAAGAGATGTAAAATTTTTTTTAGGGAGATATCTCTGTGGAGGTATTCAGCAGTCTTAAGGTGCCAGATGTTTGCTCAATGTTTTTGTTCCTTTGTAACAAAAACATTTTTTTCGATTCAACAGGAAAATGTGCTTCTGTACTTTATATGAAGATATCAGTAAATCTTAACCCCCCCCAACTATGCCATGGCCTAATCCCTCTGGGCATCCTTCTGTACTGTTCTGCAACTGGGCACCACTAGAGGGTGCTTGTTGGAGATTGGGACAGAATGTAAGTAGATTCTAAGCTGATGCAGTGGGGTTCTTTAATAAAACCAGATCATTTCATGCAACCTTCAGGTTCAGAATATCCCCCAAGAGTACTGTTACACTTTAAGATGAATTGTCCTCTGATTTTGGCACAGCTGCAGTTCTTTCCGACAGTTCTCTTTAATTTACCCAGAGTCGGTGTTCTAAAGCCATGACAGCTGTCCTGACTACAGTGTACAACACTGTCTATCACCAGTGGTTATTATGCATCATTCTGTAATGTAGGAAAGACACTTGATTTCTCTGGCTTGTCATGTAAACTTTATTTTTATTCCTCCCCCCTCCCCAAGTTCAACTTTTGTCTCTCTCTTTCTCTCAAGAGCTGACTGTTGCATTGAAAGCCTTTTATAAAACAGATTGAAATCAGTCCTTTTGTATGCATAAGTGTAGGTAATTATACTTTAAAGAGAACTTGCTTTGTACATTTTAATTTTTATAAAGAAACGAGCAGTTATCTCCCTGACACCTTATTAAATGTATAATTAACCTTATGATCCCAAGCTCACTTATGAATGCTTGGCAGTATAATTGGAGACAAAAAGAATTCTTTTTTTTTTTTTTCATCCAGCTGTTCATTCTGACATGAAGGAACCCCTAAAAAAAAATTTGGTCTGAGGGAACCACAGTCAGTACTTGCTATGTCCACAGCTCATGATACATTAGAGTTGTGGTCACTTAGAATTGTGAATATAGATATCTAGAAAGAGGAGTGGTATCAGTGGTACGGCTAAAATTAATCTTCTCAGGATCCCTTAGCACCCCCTGTTGGAACCTTAAAAAGTGCAGATTTAGGCTAAAAGCGTTGTAAGGAACAAATTGCCTTAAAAAAAGTTTTCTTCTTCTGAGGTTGTTTCTATGCTGCAATTGGTCCAATTGCTTGCCATTGTAATGGCAGCTATAAAGCTAAACTCCAAACTAAAAACTATATTGGCAGATTTCAAGGTCATTTCTATGGAACATAGTAAACTACAAGCATATAGTGTCCCCATCACAACTGAACTCTGCAAGCAAAAGTATTGTATTCACCTATATTGCAATACGTCTGCTGCCTTAACCAAGCCTCACACTGCAACTTCTGAGAACATTGTGTGTTCCCGCTTAATGCCCATGCAGACACAAAAGCATCAGTATACTGCTAGGAATAAAGGAGAGATGTATTTACAAAGATAAAAATATTATGTACATTTGTGAAAGATCTGATCAAAGTTTTAAACCTTCCACAACTCATTGAAAGCATTTGAAAAAAATGATGTGTTTGCTTTTAACGTAAGCCTTTCCTATTGTAATGCAAGCTGACACAGCTTGCAATGACGGTGGCTACTCTGCTCTGAATTCAGGAACAGTGCAGCAGTGTTGCCACCTAGGAAGAAATTAGATGCAATTAGTGGAATTTACCGGCATGTATATTTGTTTTTGTTTTTTTTGTTTTTTTTTGTTTTTTTTTGTTTAATACATAGCTATTTTTCTATTAATATAGCTTGAGCTTTTCTATTATGTAGTGTGCCATTTAGTCCCTGTAATAGCCTTTCGCCCCTTGTACTAGTGTCACAGGGATTGGAAAATACCCACAATAGTGTTTCTGATGGAATTAAAAGCCTAGCAGAATTTAACTCTTCCCAGCTCAAGCATGTTAATAAAAATTGCTGGAGTTTGCCATCAAAGTTACTTGTGATACCAAATAATCCCAAGTATATAAATGACACTGTACAGGCTGAGCTGGGTTCATGGTTACAGAAAATTAAATGGTCATCATACATATCTGTTCTTTGTTGAAGTATCCCAGAATTTTACCCGGAATCATCTCTTAGCCTGCATCGTTATTCCAAACATAGATGCCGACAAATATTGCTCGAAATGAGGGTGTCCTTAGGGAGAGTCTATGATCTGTGCATGATATACCTGGAAATGTTAGTGACACATTTCTGAGCATGCTGCCCTAACATAAAAGATATATTAGGTTAGGTCCACTTTACCTTGTGTCAGAATTTTGCTGTCTGCTAATTTTATTCATTTTTCTAAATTCTTTTGCAGCAAGACACTGTTTACCAGCTGCTGGATATACTGGCTGATCCTCTTTACAAACAGCTTGGATACAACTACCTGATGAAACATTTCAGTAAGTAGGATCTGTGGCACAAACCACGTCATTAACCTTTTATGTAACATTTGGCTCAGTGTTCCCAGTTTATTACAAATTAATTTTTTCCCCTCACAAATAGAAAAAAACAGAGATTTTCTTCTCCCAACATTCAGACAAATTGAACAAAACCCATAAATTAAGTATAAGGCAGCTGTCCATGTGGAGGAAATAGGGATTGTGATTAATATTACAGTGCAGAATATATATTTTATGCATGCAGAAAACTGGTGATATTGAATCGTAATTCTTTTACAGGAAATGGCATTGAGAAAAAAAAATAGGTTATACAGTGTTCACTGGTTTATTATTTGTATACATGTAACTTGGTGTCATTTGTTAACCTCCTTGCAGTTAAGCCCGACCTTCGCTCGGGCAAAAAAAAATTGCAAGGATGGTTAAGCCCGAGATTTTTCACTTACCTGGTCCCCCTGTGCTCATCCAGCGTCGTCCTCCATCGGTCATCGCCCGCCGATCTCTCCAGCGTCGGGTGCCAGCGGGACCGGTAAGAAGCCGGCGGGCATCCTGTGTTCCGCCGGCCGGCTTCTTACCTGGTCCCGCTGATCGTCCGACCTCCTGCTCGTTCCAGCGCCGGATGATCTCTGCAGGGAGAAGCCATCCGGCGGAGAAAAAAAACCGGACGGCTTCTCCCTGCGTGCGTGATGACGTCGGCGCGTGTGCGGGAAATTTGGATTGGATACAAACTCCCGTATCCAATCAAATACAAAATAATTCAAAACAAACTCCAATAAATACACAATCAAAGTTTTAAAAATTGCCACACTAGGGAGGTGTTTTAGAATAATATAGTACTTTACAATATACAGAGTTATTGCTTTTTCAGTATTTTCAGTATTTATGATTTGTTTACATTGCTGATTTTTGTGTTTTTCCTTTAATTTTATTAAAAGTAATTTTTTTTTTTTACATGATTGTGTGTTTCAAACATTTTTTATATTCATATTATCTACTAGAACCCCTGTTGGGACATATTTCTGTAAGTTACAGGTCTACAATTTAAAAAAAAAATTCATGAAAAACAGTGGATCACTTTTGGTACAGAAATCTAGACCTCAGTGTAACGCTTAGGTGGTTAAATGTGAAAGTTTAAAATCAAGCTAATACATCTTGTACTTGCATTGTTTGGCTGCATAGTGACAGGGATTTATTGCTCAAGTGTGGCTTCAAGTGCAGTTTGGAGTGGAAGGCTTTTGGGTCAAAGTCAAGTTATACTATGAAAATCAGTCATTGTTCGAAAAAGGCACCCCTAGCACACTAATTTAGAGTCATAATATATTTTCCATTTATATCACTATTTACAAACTTGCTTTATGGTCAGATCGTAGGGGAGAGTAGGTCTTCTATCTAAATCTATGTCCAGCTATCACCTGGAGATCTTCTAGTAAGTGTGGAAAACTTGACCTAGTTGCCAATACTTTCCCTCTCATTATGTCCCTAGCACAACATTGTATGCTAATCTGTAATCCCCATATGAGCAGGTCAACTGTTCGTGTCTTTGACCTTTTGATTTCAGAAGAATCTTGACTAATTTATGGACTCCTCGTTGCATTTGAAGAACTTAAACTTAAAACTGAAAATTTTAAAGGCAACAACTTAAAACTAACATTTTTATCTTACATAAAAGGGTAAACATCCCTAAAAAACATAAAGATGGCGGGATCAAGACAGAATGAGAATCCAGTGCCTCCTGGGATACATACTTCATGCATCCCATGAGGCTTCTGGCTACTCCTTCTAAGCATGCCTGATCTCGAAGAAGCTTTTTCTTCAATGGGTTATAAAATAAAGCCAATCTCGCGCATGCACAGTGAAATTGGCACTCTTTTTTTTTTTTTTTTTTTTTTTTCCCCCAACTGTCACTCGATCTCATGCCTACACAGTGCGATATCGAGTGACGTAGGTGGAAGAAGGACAAGGGAGGTGGCGGCAACGGCTGCTGCTTCCTCAGTGCCGGGATGAAGCAGGATACCAGGATGACGCGGGACTTGATCCAGGAAACCTCTGCACAAATTAACACAACTGCAAAGGTAAAGGTGAGTTTTTTTTTTCCTGTTCCACTTTAAATCTTTGTGGACTTGTAGATGACAATTCTGCATGCAGCCTGTGTTTTTAGTTTTTTTCATTTGTGAGTAATATGTCCCCCTCTCAAGCTCTTCAAAGCAATTGTGAACTGATGGACAGTTCTTCCATTGTCTTTTCCTGTCCTTGAGACAGCTTTACCCATTCTTTGGATCACCGGGTCAATCATCTACCTTTGACTGCTGTGGATCCAGTCAGTGATCCTTTTGATTGGACTGACTTGCCTTTCTCGAAGGATTAGAGAGCCTTTCTCGAAGCCTTGCTTGATCTGAAAAAAACAAATGCACAACTTTAAGTGTTAAAATCATTCTAGCTGAATCAGTGGGCCCTTGCACAAATATCTGTATTGATTTCAGGCCCAGGTGTTTACAGTTGTAAAAGCTAGAGTGTGGTATTATAATATTTAATTTAGATATGTATTTAATGAATGTTGCTAATGTATATTTTGTTTTTCCTTTGTCACTTTACCCCACAGCCTCCACCCAGAAATTAGACCAGGCAGTTGCTTTGTATGAGAGAATGAAAGCCGAAGAGATAGAACCAAACGAAAGCTACTTGAAACTATTGGCAGTCCTTCTAAGAGAGGCAGACAAGCCTGTCCCTTTCCCCGAACCCCAAGTGAGTACTTTCCAATTATGCACACCTCTATAGATTGTATGCGAATGTTCTGCCTTCCCGTAATAAACTGTTGCTTTCTCTAAAAGGAAAAAAAAAAAAAGTTGTCTACTTAATTACACGGGGATTAAATCTTGAGCGCAATTTCTCTATGGGATGTGTTCATGTGAAGTGTTGGCGGCTCAGAGCTGCAGGATTAATTTAGTTATACTCTCGGGAGTAGATAACCTTCGCTGGATTATTGTGTTAAAAGCATCAGATATGATCAGCCCCACATCTGCAGGTCATTTTGAAGGTAAAGCTTCACCCACAATCCATTGGGGCAGCTATCTCCATGTTGTGCTGCTTGAAAGGTGATTTTAATCCTGTTATTTTTATTGACCGCTAATTGTTTTTGTTTTTTTTTTTTTTTTGCTTTTGTTCTTTACTACAAAACCAGCAAAAGCTTTTTTTTTTTTTTTTAAATCTATCTTGCTTGGTTCTTTCAACTCTTCAGAGGCAATGAAGGTACTAAACCTTATAAGTGTAGGAAAGAAGAGATTTAGATTAACGGTGACATTCAGAAGACAATTTGTGTTTTAGGGGAATTTAGAAAATGCTTTATTTTGCGCACTTTAAAAAAAATCTTTTACTAGCTTTTAGATCCTGTAAGAAAAATTCTTGATATGACTTTTACATTTTTTTTAAATGCTGGCTCTTGTGTAGGTGTTTGTTTTTGTGACTAGTGTCTGTCAGATTAACAAGTAGAGGGAGCTGTGTATTCGACTAAAGCTGAGCGCTGGGGGAAATGAAAAAATACCCTTGCATTGGCTTACTTCTGTTATGCAGCCAGTTCCCCAAAACTTGTTCTCCAAGACACTCCATCCATTGGTTTCAGGCTCTAATGTCATCACATACAATGTAGGACCAGCTGTCCTGCTTTATGAGTGAGGATACAGATGGCCTGGCTGCAAGCTGAAATGTCAAAAGGAAGTAAAGAGTGACGACTGCAAGAGGATAGGAATAGTAGAATTGTGCATTTTAGCGTGTGTGGAAAGAAAATGCTCTGGTAGTAAAAGGATTAAGGATTACCGTTGACCTATCCAACACTAATTTCAGCCCCTATGGCATTATTTCTCTATCAGGGTTTGGTGGAACCCTATGATTCCTTCAGAGGTTGTTAAGGGGTTCCTTGAGCAATGAGCAGTTTGTACCTTGCAGGTAATTTTAAGTGACACCAATGATCTTTTTGTTTATTGTATAGTAGTGACATTCTTCCCAATGGCCAGCAATGTAAGACGCGTTCTTCCTATTAACCACTACACTAATGTACTGTGAGCTGTAGATACAGTAAATATGGTAGTGGTTCACTGAGGATATGAAAGATATTTTTAAGCGTTCCCGTAAGTTAAATAGGTTGAGAAAGTGTGCCCCTATAGGATAAAAAATACACATACTAGTTAATGGCATCCACACATGACTTCCCTGCACCTGGAAGACATTCGTTTTAACTACCAAATGTAATTTTTCCCACCTAGGGAAAGGTTTTGTGAGTAAGGTGGTAAAATCCTAAAGGGGTAACACCTCCTGGTGTTTCCAAGAGAAAACTTTGTTATCGTACAGACGTGCAGGGATTGTATTTTCTGAATACAATAGTCAAGTTGTTTGACAGTGAGCATTCTTATTGCCTGGTGGTGGTTGAGTTTATTCAAACAGTAACACTAATTCAATCCCGTTTATACTGAAATGTTCATATTTGCTATAACTTACTGTTGCTGTCATTCATGTATACCAGGATTTGAAAGTGAAGAGTATTCAGCCTCACCACCCTGGAACCTTTGGCCAGGTATCTCTTACTTCCTGTGTCCTTTACTGTATGAACAGAGCAAACATGGAGTTTGTTCCCCACCAACCCCTGCATAGTTTAAAAATTTTGTCATATTGTACAGAAACTCCTAGAGTTGTGTATTCTGAAATCTGAATGGTTAGGATTTACTGCATTGTGCAAATTATTACTGCTCCTAGTGCAACTGCAATACTGCATTAGATTGTCACATTTCATTTATACCCTTGTATTCTCTCGTCATCCAGTTTCTTCTTTTAAGACTTGTGTTTGATGTTTTCCAGGAATCTGAAAAGCCATTCAATGAAGATCAGATATCTACATCCTCACCTTCATCCACAAATGAAGATAAACATTAGTTTTTGTCTGGGTTGTTTTTTTCTGTTTTTTTTTATGCCATTTTTTTAATGTTCATTTGTGCAAATTGTTTTTGTCAGGTCTGTAAACTAAATAAGTTAACATAAAACAATTAAACAATTTTATCTCTTGGAATGTGTGCCATTGTGTAAAAGAAGTGGTGGAATCATACAGTTTATACTGTTACATTAAACTAGTAAATTAAACACACCTTGTATCTTTTATATATACTTCTGCATGCATATGTGCCACGTATGGCTAAAAGGATGACTGGGGCTGGGGTAAAGTTTGACAGTGACACAAACAAGCATGCAGAAAATTGTTTGACGATTAGCTGAACACCTGAGCTGCATCCTCATTCTGAGGAGCAGAACACCAACCGGGCAAGCTGTATATTATACATCTCGGTCAGCAATGACCGCTTCGATTATCTCCACTACACGCATTGTTTCCTTTAAAAGTGCCAGTATGATCCAATGTAATGTATATACTTGCTGTTTATAAGGTCCCCATAGCATACAAATGAGAGTAATCATTAGGTTTTTAGCTACCACTGGTGATTTAATAAAAAGTCTATTGTTCCATATACACCTACAAGCTAATGGTATGTTATGGAGTAAAACAAATAAAGTGTTAAAAGATTTGTATTGTACAAAGATATTCTAAAACGGCCTACACACATTTTTTGGTACCCTAGAAAAGGAGTTGGAGTACATCTGTGTTTCTCAACCAAGGTTCATCCAGAGGTTGTGAGGAGTTATTTGAGTAATGAGCAGTTTGTGCCTCCCAGGTCAGTTTAAGTGACACCAATGATCTTTTTGGCTTTCTGTAATGGTGACATTCCCACTGACCACCACATGTACCTCCTACTGTGAGCTGTGGATATAGTAATTATAGCAGAAGTCTCCTGAAGACCTGAAAGTATTTCAAAGTGTTCCCGCTTCTTGAAAACATCAAGAAAGGCTTGGTAAGAGTGATTTAAAACTAGTTTTCTTTCATTAGTATCACACATCTCTAGATTCCATCTGTAATTCTACCTGACTAAATAGTGAAAATGGTCATTCTGCAGTTTGTCATCTTGTTCTACTCCAAAAGTAGACCAGAGAAAGCAAAAGTCTGAGGATGTCAGAAAGAAAATTATAGGTATGCATGGTGAATATAGGACCGCACTGATTAGTTTCATTCTTCCCAGCTCCACAGTACATTTTACAACAATTCCCCTTTGTTATAGAGAAATGAAATGGTTTTATAGTACTAACACATTTTTTTGTCCCAGGGTGACAACACTGCTGCTCCAGATTTCAGTACAGGTAGTCCCGAGTTTAAGAACATACAATGTACAGACGCCTCCTAGATACAAAGGGCTTCCCTGTTCGCTGTGTGCAGGATGGAGGCTTGAATGGGGGTGGGGGGCATTTGTATGACTTGCAGAAGAAATCTTTTGCTATACACAATTGAGGTTGTGATCTTAGGAGGACTGAGCTGTTTCTGCAACCTCTTTAATGACCAAGATGAACTCTGCAGTTGTTCTTTTTTGCATATCAGAAGTAAATGAATGTCTAGGCTCCATAAAGATTTTTTTTTTGCTTTGTGACTAACTCGCAGTGAGGATTTTATACAGTAACTGACACCATGCTGCCTAGACAAACATCTGCCCTAATTGCATTTATTAAAAATAATGTAGCTGTTCCGACAAACACACAAATTTAACTTAAGAACAAACCTACAGTCCTTATCTTGTATGTAACCCGGGCACTACCTGTACAGTGGTAATATTTTTGACCTCCTAGAACATAGACTGTGGTCCTGGCTCACCCGATGAAAGCAAAAATCCATGTACATTACTTTTTTTTGGTTTTAGATATGCATTAAGGGATGTGGGCATGGACATAATTTTCTCTTCTCTATGCCAATGTAATGCCTTCCTATTGCAAGCAATTCCTAGATCAGTGAAATGACTTCTCTAACATCTCCTTAACTAAAAGCAGAACTAATTGAAAAGAACATTTTATTGTATCCCTAACAGGCACGCAGCTGAGCAAAGGGAACATTGCGCCACAATTAAACATAGCTCAGCCTGCTGATCCTGCACTGTACCCGATTCCACCTGCAACCACTTCACACCGCATTATGCTGCATTGACTTTAAACCAATGGGAAATGGCCTTCATGAGGCATAGCAGCAAACTCTGAACGTAAGCTGGAGTTTGTGAGGCATAAAGAAGGCATCAGCACACAAACATCTTCCACACGGTCACACCAGTCACTTCTCAAACTCGCAGAGGGCTAATTCTTTTGGGCATTTGCTAAGTTGTAGAATTGCTGCAGCCCAGTTGATGAATCTGAACTGGTCTGCTGCTTCTGTGTCAGCAAGAATTGGGGCAGCTGTTAAAGTAGATATGTAAGATTACAGGAGCATTCTCAGGATCTGATCTGCTGTAGTGCAATACATAGAGCCGGCTGCTGAGAAAGGTTAGGGATGCTTCAATGTATGCAAAGACAAAGTTCATATGTCACTTTGAGCATACACAAAATGTAATGCTTTTTTAAATCCCTGGTTGGAAAAAAAAAAGATTTAAGTCCATTGAGTTTAACTAAAAGACAAAAATAAATTTTACTGCAAGTACTGAGCACAATGCTTATCCATCATATATATTTGTACATGGCACCACTTCCCCTACTTAACGATTAACATTTTGGATGGACTGACCAAAGATGGGAATTTTTAGGAAAAGACTTGTATCTCACAATAATAAACATTTGTGAATGACAGCATTGTATCAACATTAACAACATTGTTTTACGACAAACAATAATAAGAATAAGAAAAATATTAAATTCTATTAAATCTAAACATTTACTGCCAATCTATCAATTTACATCCAATACAGAATGGAAATATTGCACAGTACTGTACTTTCCTAATATGTTGCATTATTCTCAAGAAGTACTGAAGGACCTTGTGTTACAGCAATTTGTTTGCATAATATATATCCTGTATGTTCCTCCACGCATTTTACACACGGCTTCTTTAGCCAAGCCATTGCTTTAATTATTAGAACATGCCCCATATTACAAACCACAGCACAAGAACTGACTGACGTTTGGGATAACAAACTAGGCAAGCCTAACGCTACGTCCCTATGCCAGAAAATAGTCATTCTTGTCCTGGGTGAAAATCCTACATGTGTACAGCATTCTCTAAAGTCATCCATGAATGATCGGAATAACTGCTATGTGCTCCTATGGAGTCCTCCCCACTCCAAGGAACAGAACAGCACTGGTCTATAGCACTCATTCCATTC
>NC_092861.1:138153724-138239666 GCF_032062135.1 Pyxicephalus adspersus
TTTTTTTGTAGTTGGCAAGAAAAACCTCATGTGGAAAACTTTTCTGGCCAGCACAGAGAACAGTGAACAGCTTTGCACACTATGTGGACCATTTATGTATTCATCACAGGTAATCCTATCTCCTAATATTCGGGGAATCAATTCATCTCTCCTCATAGCTGAGCTCCTCTATGCCTCTTTTTAGTTTAGTTCCCCTTCTCTGCACTTTCACCCGGTATCTTCTATCTGGATTGGAACCCAACACTGGACTGAAATTCCAGATAAGGTTGAAATAATGCTTTGTACCGGGGCAGGATTATGTCATGGTTTCTGGTGTCAATACCTGTTTTAAAATGCAGAATTGTTTTGTGATTTTAGGATACTGTAGTTGCCATTCTGTGTTATTATTAAGATGTGATTGACAAAGACCCTTGTAGTGAAAGCATCAATGTTCCTCTTATATGTATCATGTAATGGCTATGCTGTGTTTGTACTGCAAGAGCTTTAATCTCATGGCTGTCAATTATCACTTGTACATGCATGTTTTTAGCCCCACGTGCAAACCTCACACATACATTCACTCATATTAAACCTTATTAGCTCTGTAACTGAAAAAAGTTGGTTCTATAGGGGGAAAACCAAAACCTTAGAGTGGAAGACTCCCTATCAACCACACCAGATTTACACAAATTTGGACCAACATTCATTGAGAAAAGTGAATTCCCCCTAACATTAATGCTAGGGTCTTAATCAGCTAGAAGTGCTCAAGACAGAATCACAGATCAACTTTTTGCACTTTAAAAGTTATAACAAAAATATCTTGAAGCAAACAGAAATCGAAATATGCAAAAATAATAACAAATATGCAAAAGTGAAAAAGATATGGCAATACAGAACAAGAGTCAAAGGATCCATCCATATGGTGGATTAAGTACCTCCACCCTAGGGGATCTAATCAGAGTTCACCCAACTTTGTACAGTTTGAAACCATAATATAAATTTCTGAAAAAAATGTATAAATGGTCGTTCATATTGGATTTGGATTGACTTGGTAAAACAGCTGAAACTATGAATCAGCAGATGTGCAAGATATCTGCAGACAGACCACTGTTTCCTCCTCTCCGTGGCTAATTTCATAGAAAAGTAACAGAGGTTTGTGCTAACTAACTAAACATTTATTTAAGCTTTAAACCAGGTCCCGTGAAACCCTAAGGTTCCTCCAGAGGTTCCCAGGAGTTTTATCTTGTGACTTTTAGGTCAGTTTATTTAACCCCAATTATCTTTTTGGCTCTATTTTAGGGTGGTGGCATTCTTCTCAATAGCCAGCACACAATGTATTCTTCCCAATGACCATCACACTAATGTACTGTGAGCTATGAAAATTGTGATTATAGAAGGGGTTCCCCAAGACTTGAAAGTTATTTCAAGGATTTCCTCATGTTAAAAGGTTAAGAAAGGCTGATATTAACCTTTTCTCCAACTTCTATATTATTGCATTTGTTATTTTAAAAAATCTAGTAGAAATAAATATCAGTGGTAGATAAAATGTGCATTTAGGCATCAATGTTTGCATAATAATTTGTTATGGCCTATGTGATGGGGTGCATGGTCAGGGCGCTCATACATCCCTCGCATTTAAAGGTGTCCTTATTATATTTTAAAAAGTTAGGAGTCATTGGCATGCGGATGAGAATTTCCCCTGTCTATGCCCAGCAAAACTCTGTGAAGTGTTGTGAAACGATAAATACAGCACTTACCATGTTTTTTAAGACACAATTCATTATCATAAATTATTATTTAGTTGTCCGTATCTCCTTTAATATCACATCAGTCAACGCAGACAAAATAGCGTTGGTATTTCGAGAGAGTCTTGCTCCCGGTATCATGATTGAACAATACAATTGGTAGTAAAGAGCTATTCCATTAATGACAATGGGTAAGTAAAATGACATTTATATGCATATAAACCCCTTTTTAACCCAGCTGGAGGCCCCTTTCTTGCAGCAAGGAGCAGAGAGAAGTGACAAATCAGGCGTAATCTAAACATGCAAGTTGAAAATTCCCCGCTGTGCGTAAAAGAAAATATGTTCTAATGTGGAGATCTTGTGCGACAGACAAATTAATGGCAGAAAAAAAATGATTAGAGAACGGGGCTGTTTGTTTCCTGCAAAACACCAAAGTATTTTACAATTACACACAATAGCTAATCACGTTTTAACTCAGTAACAGTGTGATAGCAAATACTTTACTAATTATGTTTATAAGGATGCTCGTTAAGTTCTAAACTTCCTCATCTTTTCATTTCTCTTTATTGACGTGACAGAATTTTAATGGAGGACGGAACTTGGATGGTGGTGTGACTTAAGGGGGGTCTCCAGCATTAAGCATATAACTAAAATCTCATATATATATATTATTGCTATTGTTGTCCATGTCTTCGGGACATTCCATATCCCTCATCCTCTTGTGTGTTACTTTCCCTGACCTTTTAGATTGTAAGCTCTTCTGACCAGGGTCCTCTCCTCCTCCTGTGTCACTGTCTGTATCTGTCTGTCATTTGCCACCCCTATTTATTGTACAACGCTGAGTAATATGTTGGCGCTTTGTAAATACTATTTATTAGAATTAGGATGGTCCCCCATACAAGACGTTAGGGGAAATCCTCCAATGAACATCTGTTTTAAAGAAAAATGGCTGAAAGAGGAATTCCTCTTACTTTGAGAGATTTCCACTAACTTCCTGTTGTATCTCTGGTATAGGAAGTGAAAGAAACTCTCACTGCAAAAAATGGACAGATTTTAAAATTTTCCTACACTATCCTAACTAAAACTAGTTTTGTCTGCAGAACTGAACTCCTTCTTACCTCCGGCTCCTCTTCATTGGACAAAATGTGAGGTTTGGAATGGGTCACACTACACCTAATTTTACACTCCAAGGATGGTATTTAGGTAAACCAGCCTTTCATAACCTTTTACCCCTGAGGAACCCTTGAAAAAGTTTTAGGGAATCCATACCAATTTATTTAGGATAAGTGGGAAACAAAGTCTCTTAAATTAGTGGCTATTGGAAAGAATGTCGCCCTACAGTGTTGGCTAGAATGTCACCTTTATAGACAACTAAGGACTACATTAGTGTCACAAGGTTGGCTCTACCAAGTCGTGTTGGCCCAGAACTATGCAGATTTCATCCAATAGGGGGTCCATCAGTTTTAAGGAGCCGCTAGACACATCTGGAGGAATCCTGTTTTAGAATGGGTGACCGATCCCGTCCTAGGGGGTTCTCTGATGTCAGACGTGTTGGCTTCCCTGTCTGTATTTAATACTTGCAGTTAATATGGCTTTCTCGCCAAAATTTCCTTGAACTTCCAAATGGGTCTGCTAAATTTCAGCAAACCGATTTCGCGAAACCATCGGAAGGTCGAGGAAATCATTACGATTCCCAGCACTAGAGGAACTTTGCGGTCTCAGCTGATTGGAGAAGGCAGTGGAGTGTCTCCAATCAGCTGTGACTGCAGGCGAACTCTCAATGGAGTTTATCTGCCGTTCAGTTCCCACAGTCACCAAGCTGTACTTATCAGCCCAGTGACCGTGGGAACTGAACTGCAGATGAACTCTCAATGGAGAAACTAAAGGTTAATTAACCTCTAGTGCCCCGGGATCACAGTGGATTCTCAGGGCTGCATTCATTGTGGTAAGCGAGAATGGTCGAATTCGCTGCAAGATCGAGTTTTAAAAACTCGCTCGCTCATCCCTATGTATTAGTTTCTTTTATATCCTATAGAATTTATTGGTAAGATCTCTGCATCTGAGTCCCCACCTCCACCTACATACTGCACTCATTTATATACAAAATTCCACCTTACTCTTTGAATACTTGGTTTTACACAATGGGGGATGCAACAAGAAGATATAATGTACATAATGAGACTGGATAAGAAGGGCAAATCTGATTCCTCTGCAAAGATCTTGAAGGGAACCTGTCATGAAAAAAATATGTTGGCTACTATTTGTGACTCCCTAAAACTTGTAAAAATTTTTGACTTTCTGGCCTGTATTACAGAGGTCAGGTCAAGAATTCAAAATGTTTTAAACATTTTTGTGGAAAGGCATTGGATGTAATGGCACACCGGCACCCCAATGCAGCCGACCACTCGATAGCTCCTTAATCTTGGCCTGATATCATGATTTCACATTGTATTGCAGCAGAACACTGATGGACTTATGGATCATAGACGTTACCATTGGTGGTCTTTGTCTTCTGCAAAATGCTAACTTAACGTGTAAAATAAATTCTAAGTCACTGACACGGAACAAACTATCTGCCCTCACTTTTATCATACACAGCCAAAACTTTTCTTTTCATGTTAATAGGCAGCAGAAGCAAACTGTATTCTGATGCATTTTGTGCTTTGTATGAGAATTTGGAAATGCAAAATTTTACAGTTGTCCACAGAACAAAAAGTGAGAGGAAATCTTCCAATGGGGACAACTGTTTGGAGACAAGAGGCGGTTTCCTGTCACTTTGGGAAATTTCTAATAACTGGAGACACACATCGAATCACACAGATTCACTAGAAATACACATTCTGCCACTCACGTTCACTGTGGTTTTGACGCAGACCATCATCCTGATCTATGTTCAACCTGCACCCACTGCAGAATCCTTATAACGAGGGATCAACAGAATCATTTTGGTGATAATAATCAGGCCACACAATTAGTCATTCTGTAATCTGCACCACTTTGCTGAACCTGAAACTTAGGGAAGTTTATATTACATTTGAAGTTTTTGTGTTTTCTGTTTGATGTTTTACTTTTTTCTCCATCTGTTTTTTTCTTTCTTTTTTCTTTTCTCGTAAAATAATGAAAGGTGATGTTTGGCTAAGAATGTGTTCAAGATTGTTAATGCTTCAGTAGCCTTCTGGAGGCAGTTGAAGCCCATTATACTCTTAGATCAGTGTTTTTCAACAAGGGTTCCTTCAGAGGTTACTAGAGTTTCCCTAAGCAATGAGTTTCTCAAAATAAATGACACCAATGATCTTTTTGTAAGGGTGACATTCTTCCCACTGGCCAGCGATGTAAGAGGAATTCTTACCACTGACCACCATAATAATATATTCTGAGCTGTGGATATAGTAATTATAGTTGGGGTCCCCTGAAGAATTGGGACCTAAGTTTTTTTCAAGGGTCCCTCCATGTAAAAAAAACACATAACTACATACAAGCCACTAATCCTTTTCTATTCATGTTTGATTTTCTTTCAAGGGCTCAGAAATTAAATCAAACCTGATTGGCTGTTTTTTGTACCGTTAGTGTATGGCGCAGCGCTATGAGGTGGTGACACAGTGACATCTTCTGGTTGTATCCTATAAATACATCATGGAACTGATCATAAAACATATAAAGGAATGTATGCTTTCTAATGGTATTTATCATGTATACCAACAATGGCCATAGGGGAACTGGGGAAGCCATTGAAGGTGACACAAGAATCAATGGGCACAATAGGGCCAAGGAGAAATCCCTGCTGCTTTAGCTAAATGCTTTTATTACTTATGTGCGAGAATAGCCCTGCTTCCCATAAGAATTCAATTCTTTTATTTCATGTTGCCACAATGTACTTTAGTGTATGTGCTTTGTGTTGTGTCGCTTTGTATTAACTAATGGTCAAGTGAGATAAATGAATGAATGAGGGGCCCTAACCCGATAACCTGTTACATTATTAGGAGTGCAATAATACAACAAATGGAGTGAATGGACCGTAGAGCTTCAGTACTCTTAGTTCTCAACTGCTGTACTGATTTCTACTATAGAATTTAAATTAATCTACTTTTGGCTCAGATTGTGCAATACTTATTGTTGCCCTGAATATAAAAGAAATCTTTGTGTCACAAGCAAGCTAAAATCTTTGGTGGAATATTATTATTATTAATATTATTATTAATAAACAGGATTTATATAGCGCCAACATATTACGCAGCACTGTACATAAACCCCCCAAATGGTATTCCCAAGTGTGGATTTTCCATGCAAAAAGCAATAATCCCGAGTCACACTCGGGGTCGCTAAAAAACAATAAAAAAACACTTACCTTGTTGTTGTTTAAGAATTAGAACGCTAGGGGGGTTACATAGGAGTTGCAGAGGTGGGTAAGTAGCACACAATAGGCACGTTTGTAAAAATGGATTTTGAGTGCTCTTTGAAATGAGCAGAAAGTAGGAGCAAGCCAAATAGGATGAGTAGGCCATTCTGAAGAATCGGGGCAGCTCTAGAAAAGTCTTGGAGCTTTGGCGTGTGATGAGTGAGGAAGTCATTAGTAGGTCATTGAAGGAGCCGAGAGAGCGGTTAGGGGGGTATTTATTTACCAGGTCATAAATGTAAGTAGGACAAGAACTGTGTAGGGATTTGAAGGCAAAACACAGGAGCTTGAATTTGATTCCAAGGTGAAATGGAAGCCAATGGAGAGAACTACAAAGAGATGCAGCAGAAGAGGAGCGGAGGGAAGGATGGATGAGTCTGGCTGCAGCATTCATAATAGATTGTAGAGGAGAGAGTTGGGTTAGTGGAATACCAGAGAGGAGGAGGTTACAGTAGTCCAGACGAAAGATGATGATCATAGGCCAGGGGTCAGCAACCTTTACTATCAAAAGAGCCATTTTGCCTCCTCTTCCACTAAAGAAAAATAGTCTGGAGCCGCAAAACATAACACAGTTTATAAACTTTTAAAAGTTTTAATATTTTTTTAATTTTACCTGTTACAACAAGTGTGCATGTGTAGGCCTACTTTGAAATAAATTAAACACTGAACTATGCCCCTAGAAGCCTCCAGCTTCTAACGTATCATCCTGTTACATTAGCTGGAGGCTTCTAACGTAACAGGGTAGATTTTTTTGATGGGCAGAGTTCTTTATGTTCTGACGATGCCTTAGCGATGAAATTTTAAGGAGTGTTAGCCACAGGTGTCCCTCATTTGCAGCTTTAATTTTGTTCACCTGTACCCCCCAATCTTGAGTAATTGGGGTTCAGGTGCTAAAAGCCTCCAGCAATGTGTAACAGGGTAGATTTTTTTGATAGGCAGAGTTTTTATGAATTTTTAGGAGGTGTTAGCCACAGGTATCCCGTACTTGCACCTCAAATTTTTTTCACCTGTACCCCCGTTTCCAGATAAATTGGGGTTTAGGTGCTAGAAGCCTCCAACAATGTGTAACAGGGTAGGGGTTTTTTGATGGGTGGAGTTTTTAGGTGTTAGCCACAGGTGTCCCCCACTTGCACCTCTAATTTTGTTCACCTGTACCCCCTTCCTATTCCAGAGAAATTGGGGTTCAGGTGCCTCCAGCAATGTGTAACGGTAAATTTTTTTGATGGGCAGAGTTCTTTATGTTCTGATGATAGCCTAACAATTAAATTTTAGGGGGTGTTAGTCACAGGTGTCCCCCACTTGCACCTACATTTTTGGTTTTGTACATCTCCCCATTCCAGAGGAATTGGGGTTCAAAGGAGGGGGATGACATTGTACACACCCATTTGTACACGCCCCGTGGTAGATTTATTTCACTGGTAGATTTTTTTCATTAGAACACCGGATAGGGAATCCCCCTCCTCCGCAGTGTCTTGGGAGGAAGGGGATCCCCCATCAGAGATCTCCCCGCGGCAGCCGAAGGGAGCCACAACAAGGAGGCTGAAGAGCCGCAGGTTGCAGACCCCTGTCATAGGCTCATCTGCCCCATATTGCATTAAAAAAAAATTGAGAGACCTGATTGTATTTTGTATCTAGTTCTTGTTTAGGCTGCATTCACACTGTTAGGCATTATTGCGTATTGCGCTAAGGCTAATTTCACATGGGCAGAAGACCAAAGCTCTTAACTATTCTCATTCAGCTCAATAGAATCCAGTTTATGCTCGGGTTTGACATGCGGTTGTGTTCGTATTTGCAGCAGGGTTGTGGTGCAGTTGCTTTTCCTTTCCTGCAAGAGCAACATTTGCAAACCTGTTGACCTCCGGTGTGGTTTGCTGCTCCTGGGGACATAAAGAGAACTTTATTATACACCCGAGAGCTTGCTTTTTTTAATGAACCGTCCCCATCCAATCTTTTTATTAAATTGGTAAATATTATCCTCCTTGATTCACCAACGCTTTATGAAGTGGCACCTAAGACTCAAGTTACCATCAAAGGAAAATGATTTTTGTATACTTGCTTGCAGAAATTGTTTGCAGAAATTTGGGATGAATTTTGGATTTCATACAGAAGTCTTTGCTGCCATCTAGTGTTGAAATAAATTACCATCATGGTCCTTGTAATGTCCCACTTTGAGGATTTAAATGACTTTTAAATTTAAAATTTACAGATTCTGTAACTTACTATTGCAAAATGGATAATGGGAGACAGAGACAATATACATCCCAGACAGAAATCAACTCCGCCAAATTTAAAAGCTTTGATTTATATGGCATATACTGTGAATATAAGATAACAAATGAAAGCTGATATTTTTTTCCTCATATTTTACTTTAAATAAAATATTTTCATTTTTATTACATACCTTATTTTAGATCCAGGCACTGTCATCATTAGGTCTCTGTGCTTCTCCATGGTACATGGTCACTGAAAACATCACAGCACCCAAATGTTCTCACTCATAATGGAAGAAGAAGGCTTGTTCTTGGTAAGAGTTGTGCATATACAAAAAGCTCTAATGGGTAGGTGTCAGGAAAACTGGGCAGTCCTAGGCATACAAAATTCACATGCAGACCACACTAAATATTGCCCATATATAATGCTGACCTTCAGTGATTGAAAAAAACAATGAATAAAAGCAATTCATGATGCTTGAAATCCTCCAGCCAGAAAATAATGTGGCTCTATCTGACTTACTTCAAATTTTAGTGCAGATTGGGAGACTTAACGTGTGCACTGTATTTAAAGTAAGGAATTTTAGTACAAAAGAGGAGCCTGTAGAACTGTGCAAGACTGGAGAGAAGGCTAGAGGTCAGCTTTTATCATATACATTGAATATTTTGTGTTTCTTCCATTTGCGAATTATCGCATTAACTTTTGTCACCTTCTCACCAAGCTGCTTGGCGATAGTCTTGTAGCCCAGTCCAGCCTTGTGTAGATCTACAATCTTCTCCCTGACATCCTTAGACAGCTCGTCTTGGCCGAGGTGGCTAGTTTGGAATCTGATTGATTGATTGTTTCTATGGACAGGTGTCTTTTATACAGGTACTGTAACAAGCTTGGATTAGGAGCACTTCCTTACAGAGGGTGCTCCTAATCTCCGCTCATTACCTGCATACAGTGAGGACACCTGAGAGCCTGAAATCTTGCTGGGTAATAGGGGATCAAATACTTATTTCACTCATTACAATGCACATCAAGCTCTGACTTTTGAGCACTGGGTTTTTGAGAGTTCTTTTGTTGTTATTCTGTCTCTCACAGCTACAATAGGCTTACCATTACAATTATAGACTGCTCATTACTTTGTCAGAGGGCAAACGTACAAAATCAGCAGGGGATCAAATACTTCTTTCCCTCACTGTATATGGGTTTGTTTTTGCAGTGTTGAGCTCCACAGAGGACAATGTATGACAAAGCTTTAGAGTTCCCAGCAGCTCTCCAGCACCAAGATTCATAGATATAAGTAATGACCAGGTTTGTTGGATCACCCAGCTTCACTGGTGAAAGTGTATTCTCTCCCGCCTTGGAGAGCTTTAATAAATCAGGGCCACAGTGTCACTGCTGCACTAAAATCCGAAGCAGTGTTGTCATCTCAGCCAATGTCTTCTCTGCTGGACTACAGAACCTCTCTATAATATGGAGGAGGATTGGGCTGGGCTACAGCAGAGGCAGCGTTGTCAGCTCACTATGGAAAGTGAATGAGAATGAGCACGTACGTGGCACATCAGCTGGTATTTTACTGTGTTTGTCAAGGGACAATACATCGAAAATGTGCCTGTATCTCAAGAAGCACAGATTGGGTGGGGGGCAGATATATTCCATAACCCTTCTCTTTGACATGGAGAAAATATTAGCATTACCGGAATATAAGTATTAAAAAAATATCTAGTAACTGTTAAGGGATACGCCTGCACTATTACAGAATAATGGAGATTTAGGCTTTTACAGATGCCAAATAGTGACAGTTTCTCTTTAAATTTCTAGTCCATCTAAAAGATCTATTTTTGTATGCTAATCATGCTTTCATGTTTTTGTATTTTTTTTTGTTTTGTCCCCCTTTGCCCAAATTTTTTTTCTTGACAACCCCCCTTCTCACACCTTCTTCTATACACAGGACATCAAACCCGCAACAAAACACAGATTCTTGCCGTGTTTATGGAAAGAGAATCAGACAAATTGATTTGACTTCCGTACTCTGCAAAAGTTTTAACCTACTTTCCATTCAAGCTGACAATTTACCATTTGAATGAAGGCATGCATTACACTTCAATTAAATGATCACAACAGCAAACGTACATATAGTTAAAAGCACATTCTTATTATGAGCCCTTATAAAAAAATCTGTCTCAATCATATGTTTTTTTTTAAAGGTCTATTAGATAGCTCGTCTTGCAAAATACATTCTCTCTCTTAGACGGCCCATTCAACTGGTAATTGCAAATGATGATAACAATTCGAAATCTGTAATATATTTCAGATAAAATTGTAATTTCCCGAATTACATCTATTGTTAATTTCACTGAGCGATGCAGCCAACAAACAAAGAGGAGCCTATAATTTCAGATCTAATTATATTACATTTGTATTGAGCTTTTATTTTAAGATTTTTTCCAATGACACGTATATTCTGTGAATTACCTGGACTCCTGCTGGCCTGCCATTCTCAAATGGTAATAGTGAGATTTCATTCAATATAAGTCCAAAGAGAGCACAATCAGAACACTAGAGAGGGTTAAGATGAGAAAATATGCGAAACGTGACATTAACCTGCATTTCTGTAAAAAGAAAAAGAAAAGGTCACTGGTAAATTGAAGCAAGGAAAATTTTTTTTCAGTGCTTAAAGGGGCGAAGAACAAAAAATGATTTGCTTCTTCTCGTTTTCTTTTAAAATATTTCAAAGTGGGCCAATTTGCAAGAGATTAGACTCCTTCACAGAAGTATATTTTCAGCAAATAATTGGCTGGGATTGGAACTGGTTTTCAGGGACATGAGCTTAAAGGCTAAATGCAGTATTATGAACAATTGCAGGGTTTGGGGGTCTGTAATGGGCAGACCCGGATGGTTTACACTGCCTAGCTTATAGGGGACAACTTGGGTCCTATGGAGCAACTATATATATATATATATATATATATATATATATATATATATATATATACCATGTATTATTATTATTATGCTATGGTAAAATGTTTGTTCTTGTATTTGATTTGTAGCTACTTTTTTTTCGTTTTGTAGACAAAGATATATTCTGCTCTTATTTCTTAATACATATCTCCAACTGCTCCTGATGAAGCTGACTTAATATCTGTGAAACGGGTTGAGTGGTTGTCAAGATATTTGAAATATTGTATTGCACAGTATTGTATTTTATGGAATTTTGTTGTTGTTGTTTGGTTTTGTTTAATAAAATTTAGATTTGAGCGGACTTGTTGATTAAATTTGGTGCTTTAAAAGTCCCATTGACAATACTTTCTATCCTATTGCGAACACCCATGGCTATGGTACCATAATGCAATTTCAATAAAAAGAAGTATGCCAGTTAAGACTTTGGTTTTCAATACCTTGTGCCACCAGTACTAATTCCTTAATGTCACACCCTGTTTGCTATGGTCTGTAGTTTGGGGACTTCCGTCACATCTACAAAATATTCAACCAAGGCCCCATTATCCCCAACCTACCCCTTATAATATATTGGTTCAAGAGCTGGACATTGCATCTAGAAACTCCCCACAACATCTTGTTCTTCTTCCACATCCTATTACCACCCCAGAATAGACCAAGCGCATGTATGCATTAGAGTAATGCGGGGTAAAATGTGCAACACAAATGACAACACATTGTAAAAACATTGCATACAAAATAAGAAGGAATTTGATTTATTGCCAAATATTATAAAAGCAATCTTGCCTTAACAGTATTTAAAATCTTAGATCCAGAAAACTGATATTATTGTCCCAAATGGTTTCAATAACTATGCTCTGAAATCCAGATGGACTTTGAGTTTAAGTGCCATCGATAAATGTTCCAGAAGAAATAACAATATTATGACAACAATCAAGAGCAATTTAAGGTTAAGGCATTATTATTGGTGCCAAGGGTGTCATCACACTTATCTTACCTGGTATTGCAACATGGTTTACATTGGCAAGACTGCATGACTGATCCCAATTTATTCTGGAGCATACAATATACTGTTATCAACTTTTACAACTTGTATAACCAAGTTCTGTTATTACTGCTCTTCAATATCAAATCCACAGTAAAAGATTGTACAAATGCCATTCCATCTCAGTAAGCTGTATAAAAGTAATACTCCTTACTAATCGTATAAAAGGCTAAATACAGATCTAGGCCAGGGGTTCTTAGCCAAATATTGGGAACAGAAGACTGGATTGCTGAAGAAATACTAAACATTGACACTAGACTCTGTTTTATTGAACCTGGAAAAGCAAATCATTTATTATTGGAGGGTAAAGTTATAACTTGTATGTTTGTAATTGATTATTTCTAAAAAATTATAATATCTCTTTATGTTTTACTTTCAGCTGTTCTGATCTTAGCCATCTATTGGTAAGTATATACCAAGCCATGTTTTAGATAACCTTTTGATACCTTATAGGGTTAAGGGTTTGGAACAGTCTGGTGAAAAGGGGTTTAGGACTAATATTGGACAATGAATTTATGGTTGGGAGTGTGAAAGTCAAACCAGAGAAGCACAGACACAATTACAGGAATTATTGGGGGGAGTTATGTATAGGTGCAATAGATGCAAGATACCCTATTTTTGCTATGACTAGTATAGGAAGTACACAACCTCTAAGAGCGAGGGAGTACCTCTCCAACTGTACTGTGGATGTTAACGAAAATGTTTGGGTAACTAACCTCAAGGGAAGAGGAAGTACCTCACACATCTGTATTGTTGTTATTATTATTATTATTATATTATTATTAATATATTAATATTTGCTTTTAATACACTAGAGAATGTATTAATGAGTTTTGTTGAATACACAAGAAATTGCTGCCAAAAAACCTGTCTTTGGACCATATTTATTTTGATATTACACTTTTCAAGGGTTGGCGGAAAAAAATGTACTTTCCCTGTCAGGAACTAACACATGAATCCTAAATCCATTGTTCCATATCTGTCCCCATTAAAAAATCACCTACATATTTATTTCCTATGTAGTCAAATGTATCGTGAAAGGTTTCTTATAAGACCATGCAGAAGTAATCCTGGTTAGAATGTGAGCTTCTGCAAGTCAGTTTGAGGTTTACATGGAGCTTTCATTCCAGGTCATGGTGCATGAAAGGGGAATATATGCTGGTAGGGGGTGTAAGTTGGATAAGTGAACTTTTTCATTTGACCTGCATGGGCTACGGAAATTTCACTTTAAATAAATAGACCTGACCATTTGGGAGTTTGGGGCACAGAGTTGGCATAGACTAGTCAAGTGTTTCTCAACCAGGGTTCCTCCAGATGTTCCTCAGGGTTCCTCGACCAATGATCAATGGACCTCTGAGATCAATTACCACTGACACCAATGGTGGCTACCTGTAATGGTGACATTCTTCCCAAAGGCCAGCAATGTAAGAGGCATTCTTCCTTTGAACCACCATGATAATGTACTGTGAGCTGTGGATATATAATAATTATACCAGGGGTTCCTCGATATCTGAAAATGTTAAAAAGGTTGGGAAAGGCTGCCCTAGACCCTTGTTGATCAATTATGAAATCATTTAAACACATTGAGATTTGCTAATTGTAAGGTAAAGGTTTATAATGAAATACCACTGATAAGATCAGCTACTTGTGCGTTCAAGGTAGATAAAGTAATAGCTATCACAGGCAACTGAGTTTACAATAATTACCCACTGTAAAGTAAAGGTTATAAAAAAGGGTTACTAAAGGGCATTTAGCAGTAAGATCCTAATTCCGTTCAATGTTAAAAGAAAGAACGTTCAAACTGAAATATTTCAAGATTTGGATTCATGAAAAGCTCTGGACTAAATCCTATTGTTCTTATAGTAAATAAAGTTGGATCCAGCAATTCTAAGGTCATTTATTCTGGAATAACTGCACTATATAATATTTTACAAATATTCAAACCTCCAAGTAGAGGTTACTACCAGTTGGAGGTTTGGGAAAACTTAGAATGTGATTATTTTGCCCTTATCCTGGTATTTGTGTTTATATATGGTTAAACTTTGCTTATTGTTTTTTAAAAACTTGTCTGTAATGCTAAAGCATTTCTAACACTCTTTGCTGGCCTATAGTCATAAAGAGATACTGGTGCCAAGGTACCATACTGGTAGTGTGGTCATGATGGACCCCCACCTGCAAGGGTGGTATGGTGATTATATGAGGGGTCAAAGAAGGTCCTTTCTAGAGGCATTGTTGCTTTGCTATGCATGGTCAAGATAAAAGTGTTTCACACCAGAGGTGAACTTGTTTGCATGTGTTGCCTTGTGGTTGTAGTCCAATTCTTCCTCCAGAGGAGGAACGGCAACTTGAGGCGACTTGATGCTTCTAGTTAATGCTGGGATAAACTGCAGCCTTGTGGAAACACATGGACAAAATGGTTCCCAACCGTTCTTATTGAGTTGAAATGGAGATGTTGGAACTTAGCTGAGTCTGCTATGAAATTCTGCAGCCAATCACAAGTTTGAAATGTCCATAAATATGAGCTACAGAGAACAAAAATTCAACTACAATTTGTCCCTTAAAACCCAATTATAGACCTACTGGGATTTCCTAACCAAGGTTGTGTGGCACCACAGGGTTCCTCCACAAGTGTCTAGTGTTTTTTTTTAACAATGGCAAATATATTTACCTATAAAGACCACCAATGGGGGATCATTTGTAAGTAATTTACATTGTAAGGAGACATTCCCTTACACAAACAAAAGGGTTCAGTTCTTCAATGAATCCTGGGGTGGATGGACAATTGTCCACTTTGTAGGTTGTGAATCGGGTTTAAATATTTGTTATACAATTAAGATTGGCTTTAAAACATTATGACTGTGCCGTGCTTGATATGTCTTGTATAACAGACAAGTGTCTTGATCCAAGGTCAGTAATAAAACACATCAGAGTCTTAATAGTTCACCATAAATAACCTTGACTTACACTTTGTAAAGATAAAAGATAATGACTGAGGAAGTAGGTGAAAAGTTTCAATAAAGAAAGGTAATCAAGTTTGTGGAAATCACATTTACTCTTGCCTCTTAAAGAGACTGATCACATTGAACTGCAGTTACCTGAAGTATATCTGGATCTGAGAACAGCAATGTAATATAATACAGCTTACAAGGAAACCTGGTTAGTACATTCATTTTTCTATGGTGAAAATAGTATTTATATGTAAAGAAAAATTAATACAATAACAATAACAATTGTCAATACCTAATATACAAAACTGCTACCATATCCCATATAAATCCAAGAAAATCCAAAGAAGAACACAGAACAAGTTTATTCAGTCATATTTTAAAATCACATGTTGATAGCAAATATAAAATCAAAACCTCCAAATGCCTCCTTTCATTGTACAGTTTTCACCCAAGCAGGGTAAACACAGATAACATCGTAGGTATTAACAAAATGTGTATAGCAAACACAAGGGTGTACAACAAATGTGGTGTATCAATGAAAGATGTTTCAACGCGTTTCGCAGATGTAAATCTGATTCGTCAGGAAACAATTACATACAAGAAGGAGGTGAAGGCTAAAATAAAATACAAACAATGTTTTAATAATATTGTTACAAATGTAGACTTATATCAATTATGAAACAACAAAAAGCAAACAACCATATTGATCCATCACTACTATAAAATACAGTAGGGTGAAAATTGTGCAATGAATGGGGGCATTTGGAGGTTTTGATTTCATGTTTGCCATCATCATGGGATTTTAAAGTATGACTGAATAAACTTGTTCTTATTTTACATTAATTGTTTGCTGCCTTAAAGTGTACCTAAATTCTGAATTTTCACTTTACATAAAAGGGTAGACAATCCTTTTGAGTAAGGTAAAAATTTTGTTGTTTTTGCAGTGCAAAAAAAGGGTGCAGCACTGCTCCCCAATTCTCGATTGCCTAGGCCCCCATTCGCCTACGTGAATAGGAGTGCAGAGCCTCCTGAGACACCTACGTCATGTATCCCGGGAGGCTCTTGGGTGCTCCTTCTGTGCATGCCCGAAATGCAGAACGAGCCTTTTCATACAAATAGAAAAATTTGCCGATCTCAATTTTTTTTTTATTCTTTGTGCCTGGGTCGGGTGATATAGGATGAAGAATCCAGAAGAAGAGGAGAAGATTTTGGTGCCCGGAGTGCCGGCTCCGGGACAGATGCCGAGATGATGCAGGACTCGATGCAGGAAACACCCGGATGGATCGCACTTCCCTGCGGGATTAAAGGTAAGTGTATTTTTTGGCACTTTTGAGTTTAGTTCCTCTTTAAAAATCCACATGGAACTGTGTCCTTTTTTGGACTTCTAAAGAAAATGTAAATCTAGTGGCCTTGTAGCATCTTGTGTACCGAGCTGAGATCTGAATGTTCTCACCAAGTTATCCTGAGTGAGTTACACAACCTCTTTTAGTTCCAAAACATTTCCAGTCTTAAACCCCGCAGACATCCAGTGGACATCATAGGATTGTCATTGAAAATCATCTTGAATTATTGTTTCTGGTGACAGATGAATGAGTGAGCTCTGTACACACATCCCTGGTATGTTACATGGAGAGGGGAGCTGGGAGTTGCTCTGTAGCGTCAGATTTTTCACCTAACACAACTGTTGATCTCGGGTGAGAATAATTTCACGAATTGTACTTGTATGCTTAGGGATTGTGGTACGTGTTAAAATGCCTATCTATTAATAACAAAAAGAAAACAGAATATGATTGGATAATCAACTGGGTGTAATAATTGAATAATCAATTGAATTTCCTATAATTTGGGAAAATATAAATTTCAGTCTATACTACCCTGTTAGAAATACTAAAATTCCAATTTGTATGCTGGATACCCAGAATCTCTTATAGATTCCACAATATCCACACACAGTCCCATGGGTAGTTATAAAACATAGCATGAACTAACTACTAATCACCTTCTGTGTCACATTTTTATAAGTATACAACATCAATATAATATGCTACTTGTACGTTCAAAGTACAGAAATGTTATTGTAAGCCACTGAGGTTATTCCAGTTGCTTGCTGTAAAATAAAAATAAATGAGGTTACTGTAGATCATTACATGGTCTAGAAATGACTGGACAATATCATCATCCCGGGAGTTTTGGGGTCCTCATTGTTTCACTAGGAGGATTGTGACTTTACTTTCACCTCATTCGTGATTTCACTTTCATTCCCATTTTCAGACCAGACAGTTTTGGAGAGTTTTTTGAGTACTGAATGGGCCCTTGAGTTGGCCTAAAGTAGCAGATATGGGAGGAGGGTATAATGAGAAAAACAGTGTGCAATAATATTAATGAACTGCTTTAAAAGCTGCGGCGGTAAAGACAGAATGGGAGCGCAGAGCGTCCTGGGATGCATGACCTATTCTCCTGCTGTGCATGCCCAAGATATGGGAATAAAAAAGAGCAAGTTCACACATGCACAGTCAGATCGGGACTCTTTTTTCCCCATTTACAGCAGGCCATTTCATCCGACCTCGCACCTACGCAAATGCGAAATCGTGGAACAAGACTGACGTGGCGGCGCCCAGCTATCCAAGAGGCCATTCTGGAGGATTCCAGGATGGCACAGGACCCAATTCAGGGAGGGATCAAGGGATCTGTGGAAGTAAAGGTAAGTTGTTTTTTTTTTTTTAGTAATGTTCCACTTTAAGACCCAGTAATATATCTACTGGGAGTTCCTCCAGAGATTGCTGGGGTTTTTTTGAACAATGACACATACTGTATATCTCCCACCTATAAAGACCACCAATGAGCACACTATTGTAACTGATTTACATTGTAAGGAGCCACTCTCTCACTGAATACAAATGAAAGGGGTCAATTCTTTACTGACTGCCAGAGTAGGTAGACAATTCTCCACTTTGTAGGTTGTGGACGAGGTTTAAAATATTTGTTACCAGATTCAAATTGGCTTTAAAACATACTCTTTTGTCTTGTACAACTTACAAAAGTCATCCATGGTCAGTAATAAAACACATCAGAGGCTTAAAAGTTCACAATAACTATAATTCCGCAAAGAAATAAAAAATTGGGAGCAGAAAGGTTCATTTTTGCAGAGAGATGATGTCCCTTCAACAATAAAACATACTTACCTGCCTGCTCCCTATCTAAAAATCCCCTGGGACTGCCAGTAATGAATGACGCATGAACATGGAAGTTACATCACCCAACCTGGCCAATCGAGATGGCCGAAGATCTGAACCAGAAAAAAGGAAATGATGGCCTCGCCCATGTCGGAATGGGGACAGGTGAGTGTATTTTGAAAATTGCAATCAGGCAGGTAAGGTTATCTTATTGCAGAAGTAACATTGTATGTGCCTTCTGCAAAAAGGACTGATTGCAATTTTTTAAACTAAGGATTTAGTTCTGCTTTAAGTGTTGTTCCAGCCAAGGCATGCTTGTATAATGTAGAGAGGTCATCACATGAACCCCAGGCAGCACATTTCAGCAGAATAGAGGACAAGGTATTCTTGATTCGGAACCTTTGTTTCTAAAGTTTATGTTTACACTGGTCTGTCAATCTAGCCAAATGTGCAGCCTGATAATAGAGAATGGGGTTGGGGAACACCATGCTCATTTCAGACTAAGGGGGTCTGAGTATATTCATTCTAAGTTTAGCATCAGACACATTTTTTTTTAAATAATGTAGAATATATAATAATAAACTGAATATAACATTCATCTTTAGTATGTTGCATCTGCTGAACCAGGAAAAGGCAATCTTTCTGTTTTTAGTGGTAGCGGGTTCAAATCCATTAGAAATGCATGTGGAGAAATGCATATCTTTAATGTATACGGCTACAATTAATGCTCACTTTAGAATGTGTTCATTTGTAGATTTGTAGCCACTCCATTGTGCTGTATGGAGCTGAGACTATAAATATGACCACCCACATTCATGATATACAATGCAAGGAATCATAGGTTATGTAGCTCTGCCCCCCACAGATTTCACCCCCAAAGGCTCTTTCCATCACTGCTTTTTCGGTAGCAGGCCTTTGATGTCATCACGTGGAATGACACAGCCCTGCATTGTTATAAAGAATGGACAGAAAGAATGCTGGTAACTCTAACATCAGCTAATGATAGGCTGATGGGCAGTAGCCAGAATCCAGGTGGCAAAGGTAATCCTAGGTGTATCATATATCCTTTATACAGAGTTGCATAACTTTATGGTTGTGGCTACAATTCATGCTCAAGTCAGAATGTGTTGATTTGTAGCCACCCCATTGTGCTGTATAGAGCTGACGCTACAAGTGTGACAATCACGACACACAAGTAATAACAATGATGTACAGCAATATATTACTCAAGTATGATGGTATAATTCTTATTCTATGACCAAGGGTTGAAATAGAGAGGTGCAAAATGTGCTACTGCACAAGCGCTGCAGACTCTTCTCCAAGTCAGTTCTCCAAGACATTTCTGCACAGGGGCCCACTGTTGAACACCTCCCTTACTGGTGAGGACAAGGGGCCTGATTTATTAAAGCTTTCCAAGGCTGGAGAGGATACACTTTCATCAGTAAAGCTGGGTGATCCAGCAAACCTGAAATTGATGTCTTCAAAGTCATTTGCTATTTGCTAGCAAATATTTTGAATCTTGGACCAGATCCATTCCAGGTTTACTGGATCACCCAACTTTACTGAATAAAGTGTATCCTCTCCAGCCTTGCAGAGCTTTATTAAATCAGGTCCAATGACTAGATTAAAATTGAACATTTCTCCTTAGTAAATGAACTCCTTCGTGTTTCTCTTGCTGATGCTTAACTACATGAAAAAAACTGTATTTTTATCTATGGACATCAGTGATTTTTCTGCATGTTTTATGAACTCTCAAAACATTGGGGAAAAAAAACAGTTCACAAAATACACAGCAATGAAAAAAGTACATCTTTAATATTTGTAATTGTTGGCCTGCAACAAATATAGAATCATACTGCCCTCCAGTGGCAATCAGATAAAATACATATGTAATGTTTTCTATATAGATAATTGCTGTAAATACACTGCTCCTACATACACATATTACAGATCTCTCACCTCTACATGCAAGTATTTCAAAGACAGCAGCGCATTACAAAAATTCTCAATACATTTCTGCCAATTAAGGTCCAGAAAGTTACAATATCTTTTGTTTACTGTGCAAAAAGATGTAAAAATAATGTAGATGGTGCAACATTCTAGTAAATTGCAATAATCTGTTTTTGTTTGGTAAAATATAAAAATACATTTTCATACAAAGAACAGTAATGCATGAGATATGAAAACTACCATAGGTAAATGCTTATTTTTTTCAAGGACGGCATCAAAAAACATTTTTATCTATCCTATTCTTTGCAGACTTCTTCTTGTCCATGTGACTCGACACCCAAAGCTTCATTGCGTTGATGGTTCATCAATATCAGGCCTTTGATGGCATCGCTTACTGCCAGCAGTCCTGCATTGTTATTGAGAACATGGAGGACAACTTGGGGCATAAAAAGGAAGAAAGGAATATAGGGTTCTTGGGGCTGATGGATAAGGTAAGTAAATATGCTTTATAAAATTCCTCTAGATTAGCCTTTCTCAACCTTTTTAACATAGGGGAACCTCAGGGGTGTAGTGGGGCGGGCACGGGTGGAAACACCTTGCCCTCACGTTTTTTGGGAATGGGAATGCGTGCCCACTTTTATTTTGCAAAGAATTCTTTGGTGGTCCGTGGCTCTGGCCGGTTCACCCCCCGTGGGTCAGGAGAAGGACCACGTTGGGGGGGCGCACTAACCAGAGCCAGGGACCATGTCTCCCGTATGGAACTGCAGGCTCAGGGCGGTTGGCGGGTTGTCACTCTAAACACAACCCACCCAACCCACAGGACTGAGCCTGAGAAGGGAGAGTGGGCAGGTTCTGGTATCATGACCTCACTCTGGGGGAAGTTTCCTCCCCTTTGACACATAGGCAGGGTTGTAGTGGGATGGGCACGTGCCCCCTCTTCTTCTTTTTTATGGCTAGACCCCTGTGGAACCCTTAATATATTTTCAGGTCTCAGGGAACCACTTCGAACATTTACATTTTTATTATTTATTTAATATGGTGGTCAATGGGATGAAAGTCTTTTACATTGTTAAACAATAGGAACAATGTCACCTTTACAGATTGCCAAAAAGATCGTTGGTGTCACTGATAACTGACCTGAGAGGTACAAATTGCTCATAGCTCAAGGAACCCCCAGCAACCTCTGGAGGAACCCTGGTTGAGAAACACTGGTCTAGACAAAAATTGGCCATCCCACCCAAAAGGAATAAGTTAAGTCTGTCGGGTGAAGTCACCCCCTGTATTTTATATCTCTCAGGGACTCTTGGTTGTGTTGTTGCCCACCTAAACATTTTGGGCATCCCAGTTCCTATTGCATTCTCAACTATACAGAGTAATAGGTGATAATATAGCTTAACAGACAGAGAAGAAAACCATTCTAATACCCTTGTTGACCATTTGTCTAACGTATAAGAACAGCTCTGCCCAAATAAATAATCACAAATCAGATTCCAACTTTGGCAGGTTTGATGGTTGTCACACAACACTGAACAGATATGCCCAAAGCCAGGTTTGTTCTTTGCAATTGCAAAGTGTTCATTCTGTCTTGCAAGACCAATGCCAAAGATGATCGCTTTTATTGTTGCATTCACGGCACACAATGCAGCATTGGTTTGTATGTCCATAGCTGGGTCTTATTGTTGATCACCAGTCCTGGCTGGATTTTTGCTTAATGAACCTGAGACTCAAGTAATAGAGAAGAAGAAAACCAGCACTGATACCAATGAGTGTAAGAAAGGAGGCGTAGAGCGGGTACGCGTCCATCTCCATACTTTCCACAATCTATAAAGAACAGAAAACAATGCTTAGTATTACCATTTACCAACCATGTCATCATGTCATTGTTCACTCACTATAGTTTCAATCATTATATCTGAGGATCAAACAACATAATCACGGGCTAGATGTGTTTGCAACAAGATTTTGTATATCAGGTTTCTAGGAGTACAATAATGTATATGTGAAGCCCAAAGTTATGTTTCTTTTAGATTTAAAATTGTAACAGGAACAAAAGGTGAGGTGATCTTTCAATGGAAATACATTTTTGGTGACAACTTACTTGGGAGAGATTTTCTTTGACTGAATTCTATGTGTAGCTTACGGTGTAAAAGTTCCAGAAAGAGGCGTGAAAGGTTCAGAAGGTAGGTAGGTCTTACATAGCATGATGGAAAGAATGATTCTAGAGTGGGGTATTTATTAAAGATACCATGCAGAAGTCCTACTCTGCAGAAAGGGTAGCAGCTAGCTTTTGGTGTATTTTTTAAAAATGTTGTTTGTTTTTGTTTTTTTAAGTGCAACATCCCTTTTTTTAACCACGGTGATCAAGAATTAATACCTACATCACGCATCCTGGGAGGCTCCTGGCTGCTCCTTCTGCACATGCCCAAGCATCTAGGTCACGTGCAGAAGGAACCCTTACATCAATAGAAATAAAAAATTGCCGATCTCACTGAGCATGCATGGGGCAATTCTTTTCCTAATCTTTGTCACCTGAATTCATGCCTGCACAGTGCAAGATCGGGTGACGCAGGAAGAAGAACACAGAAAAAGAAGGAAGACAATGTCCGCCTGGTGCTACCTCTGTGCCTGGCCAAAGACAGATACCGGGACAACGCAGGACCCGATGGAAGAAACCTCCCGACAGATATACTGCTTCGTGGGATTGAAGGTATGTGTGATTTTTTTTGTTTTGGGTTTACTTTTACCGCATCAAACTTTGTATTTAGTTTTAGGATTTTATGATCTTGTGACGGTAAACTTCAAATATTTAGGAAGATATCTTACCAATTCTCCAGGAATCGTGAGGGTAATATTTTGCAATTGGACTTTGTATGTTGTATCTGTAAACTGAACCTGCATGAGTCCTGCAAAGCTCCAACGCATGAAGGACACAAAAGAGATCCAGAAAGGCACTGAAAGAATTTTTAACAGAATCAGTGTTAAAGCTTCTTATGTCATCATCTATTATTATCATCAAAATGATTCATCTAATGTATATTGTTAGCAAACAATATAATTCATTCATTGTTTTCCTTTTTGTCCACAAAACTGTAGGACGGAATTCCAAGTCATCTTGGAAAGACTAAAATGTTATTAAAAATAAAACCCAGTGATGGGGCATTTCCTTACAGGTATTATGCCAAAGTCCTTTAAACTTTTATAGAGGTATTATATTTATTTAGAGGGGAATTTAATAGTAATTAAAACTCCAGTTGAAAAATTATCTTTTGTAATTAGGCGGTGAAAATATTACACCTAGATGTACCCAATTAGGACAATACCCCATTAGGACAAACCACACTGCAATTAGGACAACTTCCACCCATGCCACCCATAACTAGATAACCTAGTTTCCATCCTTGATGTAATTCAGGTGCTAGGAAAGGTAGGAGATAGCTTTTTATTGGATGATAATTCCTTTATGCTACACTGAACCCTTCTATTAAGGAAACTACAAAAGTAGGCTGCAAGCTGAAAGGTGGACTACATACCAATTGTAGCATGAGAAATACACCCTGTCCACTCATCTGCTCCCAGTCCTACAATTGTAGCTTCAGCTGCAGTTGTCCACCATTAAATAAATAAAAATTATAATGATTTATAAGAATTCTTCCCCGTAGTGGTATAGACCTACCTGTCCAGAGATTATCCAGCCTGATAATGAATCCTCCGGTCAGATAGCTAGCTGTGAAGATGGCATTACTGAGGAAGGAGGATATCTGAAGGGTGGGGAACAGGGCAGACATCCATAGGGCCATAGTACGGCTGCAATAAACCACCAGCCACATAAGCAGGAAGTTCATTAGGAAGTTTTCTGGTAAGGGGTTCAGATTGGCCAGCCAGTAAATGGGGACACTGTAGAAAACAACAAAGGCAAAGTGTTCTGGAAGCTCACCAATGACCTAGAAGAAAAAGTGGAAAATTATATCAGAAAACGTTGCATTTCATTGTTTGTTCTGAAGATATTGGCAACCAACAGGGAGCTAAACAAATATTGGGAATATTTATCTCATAAGCAAAGAGTCCTCCACCCTTTGTTTTTTCTCTTACTGTACATTGGTGTTTTAATACAGCATGCTACAGTGCATAGGTGAGCCAACAATACAGACATGTGGTGGTACCATGGTCAACTGTCTACACCAGAAACTGCAAATCCAGGGAAATTAAAATTCTACATTTTGCATCACTTCTTGATGATATTATAACAACATTATTCGTTACTAAATCCCATTCTATGCTACAACTAATAAACAGCCGCGGGCAAACATCAGTTTAGGTAAAATTGGTGTAACATTGAACATAATATTTAGAGTATTTTGACCATGTTTGGATAAAATAACAGTTAGGTTCTGTGTTAGGTTTTATCGGTGTCTATTTCTTTTCTGGAAACATGTACAGACTCCATTTCTTCTGATATCTGGGTTAGGTAGAGATGGCAAATTGAAATTCAGGACAATAATGTAGGACACTCAGATGTTCTCATGGGTTCAGTTTTATATTCTAATATCTAATTGAAGTATACATTAAAGAGAATCTATTTGTCTATTAAATATTGCAATTTTCTAAAAATGTATAAAACAATGGAATTGAAATTACCTTAGCAAAAAAATAAGGAGTAATAGAATAAAGTCCATCTTCCAGCTCATGATAAAGCATAGCTCTTTCTGAATGACCTGAAACAAATGGAAAAAAAAAATGTAAAATGATGCTTGTATTGTTTTGTTGTGTTGAGTTTATTATTTAAAGCCAATTCATACTTAAGTGTCCTGTTGCTGTGTGTAATGCAAACACAATAATTGTGTTTTATAGCATGCTTTAACTTGCGTTGTGTTAAGGCAACCCCTTCATTGTGAATGGGTGGTTACTGAACACCCACATGACCAGATTTCAAAATTAAGTTCACCACATGGCATGGTATATGTGTTATTGTGCACTGCCGTGTATTAGGCTCTCCAATACAATGCTTCGGGGTATCAATTTCAAAAGAATGGTTTGCACTGCACCACACAAAACAGGTGTGTTGCCTTGTGTTATGCTATTGCACAATAATGCCTTTTAGTATATATATTTAGTCAGGTTGAAAAAAGTCCATCATGTTCAGCCACTAGGGAAATAAACATATCAGATATAAAATAAATAAACATGTCAGATATAAAATTCCATGGAGATAGTTGATCCAGAGGAAGGCAAAAGAAAACTCTGATTCAATTTGCTCCAACAAGGGAAACAAATTCCTTACTGATTCCATGAGGCAATCGGATGTTCTCCGGATCAACAGTCTCTGTTATCTTTACTTTAAAGCCTTAATACCCAGTTATATTCTGTGCTTCTAAAATAGCATCCAGCTTTTTTTTAAAGCAATCTATAAAACTTGCTGAAACTATTTTCTGAGGGAGCCAATTCCTATATGCTGCCACAAAACTTTATTTTGGCCCCTAAAAGTTTTATTTAATATCTGGTCTACATGTAAAAGGCTCAGTCAACAAGATGTTTGGTCAGCAAAAATGCTTTATTAGAGCAATAAAAGGGCAACATTAAAATAGGTCACGTAAAAGAAGGAAATAGACGGATAGTCAAGAAATGGATGGTCCACACGTACATGATAGGCAAGATACCATATGTATGGACAAAGCTACCACTTAACACTGAAAACTTATTTATATAAAAGGCAAAAAAAGAAGACTGGGGTTGTGTTTCACATCTCCAACTTCATAACTTTTAACATTAGGATCATATTCTTTGTTAAAAAAAAAAAAAATCATTATTAGTGCCAACTGCTTACTTAAAGTTACTTACATTACTGCTTTTAATGTTTCACATTTCCAACTTTATAACTTTTAAAAAAATAAGTTCACATTCTTTTGTAAAAAAAAAAAAAAATTTAACTCGTGGGAATAGTAGTACCAACTCCTTACTTAAAGTACTCACATTTTGCAACAACGTCCAAGACAACAGCAAAGGGTGTGAGCGAGCCTTTCATGAACAGCAGAGCCACAGTATCTTGTATGGAGAGTGGATTTGCACCTTGTCCATAATATAGAAACCCAATTAACAGCGCCATCAAAACAGCTTCAGCACCATGGATGATCAACGTTGTCAGATCCCTTAAGTCATTGGAAACATGACGACTAAGATGGAAAAGAATACAAAAGAAAAAGCTTTACAAACTTTGTATGTTTGAATGTCTTTTTCAGAAAAAAAGCTTACCTTGCAAAAAAGGTAAATGCCACTGAAACTAGTACTATACAAATATCTGTCCCCAATCCTCTACAATTGTTATCTATTATATAATTTCAGTGTATTGTAAATATACAAGTCCTTTAATATATCTGACCATACAAAAACTTTATTGCATACCACATCTTAAAAAAAGTCAATTATAAACAAAATCTTTAAACATGGATTATGTTCAATTTTGCAATATATTTGCTCATTTTGCTCAATAATTTCCTTATTCATTCATGTTGGTTCTCTACTATTATATTCTATTTGTTTTTCTAACTTGAAATGAAAGAAGTGACATAAAGGATTTCCCTATTAACGTTTGAAAAAAAAATTAAAGTCAGGATTGCCCAAAATTGTTATAGTTTTTCTTTTTAGGTTTAGGTTTTAGGCACTAAAAGTGTTCTGAAATCTTTGGTGGATATTTATTGCTATCTGTGTTTATATGGAGTAGGTTTATTCTTACTTCTATATCAAAAGCTAAAAAAAAGAAAATTTCTATCTGTAATTACACCTAAATGTGTTTTGAATAGAGAGGTGGTAGGTTAGGACCAACAAAAAAAGATTTAACTGCTGTTTGTGCCCCTATTTGGAACATATATATTAAATATTTTTGTTTTTTAATTTAAAAAAATTATTTAAAAAAAATATTAAATTTTTTTTTAAATGTATTCAATTGAGTATTTTGACATGATTTTGTGTTTCATACTTTATTAAACTCATTCTATTATATTGTACTGTAAAATAAATTTTCATGAAAAACAATGTACCACTTTTAGACATAAATCCGGACAGAAATGAACGGCCCAGAAGGTTAATACAGTCCAAGGTCAATTTTACAGGGAAGCCAATTACCCTAACTGCATGTTTTTGGAAAAGTTGTTAGTGAAATGGGAAAACAAGGGAAATCTTCCAAACAAAGATTTATTTGTGGAGTTGTTAGTAGACATTAGGCCTCACGTTGTTATTATTATATATTACCCACCTTTTAAAGAGCTGATAATAATGCTACATAATACTAATAAGAATTAGACTCCAAGGTGACCTACTTTAGCAATACTGAAAATTGGTGAATTCCTTTAGGTAGCTCATCCTTCTCATGTTTCCCAATAGTGATTACTTTATCCTTTGTAGGTGTTTGCACACTAACAACAGAGGAAAAAAGAAAGCAAATTAATAGTAAAAAACAGTATTGTAATGCAAGATGTGAACACCACCCAAGACATCCTATTATTACCTCAATAAACACATAAAATGGGTCTGATTTAATAAAGCTCTCCAAGGCTGGAGAGGATACACGTTCATCAGTGAACCTGGGTGATCCAGCAAACCTGGAATGGATTTCTTAAAGTCATTTGCTATTTGTAAGCAAATATTTTAAATCTTGGATCCATTTTAGGTTTTTGGCATAACCCAGGTTCATTGATAAAAGTGTATCCTCTCCAGTCTTGGGGAGCTTTAATAAAGCAGGCCCAGTGTGCCTCGTGAGTCAATAATACAAACTTGTAAGCAATAAACAGTCTGCTAATTGATAAATATCATTATTATTTCAACAATGCAATATGGTTAACATTAAGAGATCAACATCCTAGCGTCAGGTCCAGTACTAATCTTTTCCCAAAAGGCCAATGGATCATAGCTTAGCTAAAATCATAGACAAGCAAAGTTTGAGACAGCAACAGATAGATAGATAGACCTTAATTAAATATTATGCATGGGCTGGGATATCTGGAGGTGACCATTAAAGTGAGCAGGGGTGGCAAGAGTTCAGTAGTTATGTAGTTGAGGGGTGCAGGATGTGTTAGGTAAACAAAGCTTTACCAGTAGTTGAATGTAGAGGGTCGGATTCTGAGAAGCAGGTTCTAATAGCATTGAACTTGGTATAGACATACCAGTGTCAGCTAAAGCTACTCTAGTTCTATCATGAAAAGCAAACAAAACATATGGAGACAAAAAAGCAACCCAACAGACCCTCAGCTGGACCAGACCCTCAGAGGCCTGAGGACTAGAAATGGTACAATTTAACACAAAACATACCTGGTCTCACTAGAGGTTAGTTCTCTGTTTTCATCCTGTGCTTTCCACAGAAAATCATCAAAATCTTTGACTTTTTGTTGGAAAATATCAGACAGAGATTTGGTTCTCTCCAAACATTCCATCTCCTGCTCTCTAGTTCGTTGGTCAATGCTGGTAAGATCAACTAATAAAGACAAAGAGGGAGATCACTGTATAGAAGATGTTGGGGAGCACTGAGGTCTGTTTAAAAAATATTATATAATAATATGGGAAAAAACATAATTTGTAAAGAAAAAGTATAAGGGTGCAACAGTCATATAACCATGTTCAAGGAGGAGACCTCTTCAGGATGTGAAGGTTGACTTTCATTCATGAGTAAAAAGTTTTACTCTTTTTCTTTATTTAGGCCAGTCCTACTTGATCATTTTAACATGAGGAGCCCTTGAAAAAACTTTTGGATATTCATGGATCCCCTGCTATAGTTACTATGTCTACACCATACATTACACTAGAGTGGGGTGGTCAGTGGGAAGAAAGACAGGGGCATGAATGTCACCATTACTGATAGCCAAAAAGATCATTTGTTTCCCCTTAATTTGACCTTATAGGCATAAATTGTTTTTTGCTCGGGGACCCCTAGCAACCTTTGGAGGAACACTATGGCCCCAAGGAACCCTGGTTCAGAAACACTGATTAAAAATGTCCAGGAATATTCTTTATTTTACTGTCCTGTTGACACAGTGTTCTGTACTGACACACCGGTATCACCAGAATAAGAACTGAGCGAGATCTCTCCCAGACATGGACAGCCAGTTTGGATCTACATTGAGATTTCCCTCACTTCGTTTCCCAATGGCAAGGAAACAAGTGTGAGAAAATATGTTTAGGATTCACGAATATTATAAAAAATTGATTACAAAATATGTATTCTAGCAGCCAAAAGTTGATTGGTATGGATTGTTTAAAAAACAGTGTAATAAAAAAAACAAATTATTTAAAAATTCATATAAATAAATATACATATATGTATATATATTTATATATATATATATATATATATATATATATATATATATATATTCAATATATGTAACTGTCTTAATATTATTTCCTTGACAAGCTAACACAAGCATCCGTGAAACGCGTAGAATTCAATTACATTAGGATACTACATACAGTTGATCTTAGGCTGTGATTGTTTATGTGTTTTAAGGTTGTTGGTATTTGGTTATTTTGTACCATGATTTTAAAGATATATGTACAATAAAGTTTGATGGCATTTTAATATTATTTAAACTTCTTGATGCCTTAATTTTTTTCCATGATACATATACATGTTTATGTCGGCTGTGGTATCGTTTTGCAGAAACAGCTATATTCTGTTATAGATTTTAGACTAACTTACCGTAAAAATCAGCAGGGTTGCTGTATCTTGGGCATGGATAACCTATGGAAGTGAAATACTGCACCATGTCTTTAGCTGTTCCAGAGTAGATTGTGGCCCCTGATGACAGGAGGAGAACCAAATCAAAAAGCTGGAATATATCAGATCGGGGCTGATGGATTGACAATAAAACCAAACGGTTTCCCCTGGCGAGCCTGGACAACGTTATCACAAGATTGTGAGCTGTAAAACTGTCCAAGCCAGAGGTAGGTTCATCAAGAATCAAAATGCCTGTAAGAAAAAAAAAGAAATTAACCTAAAACATATTGAGTTTTGGGTTTTGGGGGACACTGTGACTATTTTTTTTACAATCTTTTAGTAACAAAGTATCTATAATAAAAGTCTAAAATACTATAATAAAATATAACAAAAGTTGATAATAACATGAACATAACATATTGTCAATGTCCTATATTGGTCGGGCCACCTCCCTTATCTCAAATCACCTATTTTAAGTAGGTGAAAATGTACCTAAGGGTCTTCCCACAAGATTTTGCCCTCTGTGCTTTACACAAGACAAGGACAGTGACATCATGCCCAGAGGGAAATGCTAGTAAGGTAAAGTTACCCTTAAGAGCTTATAGTAAGTAATCTGCAAAGCGGAAGGGGGCATTGCTAGTGTTAGTAGACCTACCATGTAAGTGGTAGGTCCATTTTAACTAACACACAAACCTTTCATACAACTATATTATTGGATTTATGTTTTCTTTTTTTGGAAAAAAACAGTACAAAGAGTTGTGAACACATCTTGAAGATGACTTGCTCCACAATGGCCACAACTACAAATGTCATTGGCTTGTTTTGAAACTCTCCACTGTTTGTTAAGAATATGTAAAAACCTGAATGTCCTCAGTCTGGCAACAGATTTACTTAAAAGCTAATTTCATGCTTCTTACCAGGGTTCCACAGAAGTTGGACTGCAATGCTGACTCTTCTTCTCTCTCCTCCAGAAACTCCTCTGGTGTACTCATTCCCCACTTTAGTGTTTGCACATTGCCGTAACCTCAGCTCTGCTATAACATCTTCTACCTTTCAAAAATTAAAATAATAGGCTTACAAACAGCAGGTAAAGATTTAGGGTATATTGTATCAAAAACAGCTCAAGATTAAGGACGAGAAATAACATTGTGGTAGAAAGTAGAAGCACTGGACTATTAGCTTTGCTTGCATTTGTTTTAAATACCTTGATGTTCCTTGTAGATTAGTAAGAAGCTTTCTAGTCCCTAGGTGCTTTTAGGACAATCCTTATGATTGGTAGATGAAAGGCAAGTAATGAAAGTGCCAATCCACTAGTATGTGGTCAGAATGAATTTTGTACAGTAAAATCTTTCACGGCGTTTAGGGGGCTTCATTAGATCCCCCTTTAACAATGCTGTAAAAATAGACCAAGGTCTGGGCTGAAATGATACATCTGTTGAGATATGGCTGCAAAGCACCTCTTTAGGCTTTTCATTCCACGTGCCTTACAGGGCTGATCACAGTTCAATCAGAGTACTGTAGTGAACATGCAGAAAATGCCATTTTACAAACACAAGGAAGGATGATTCTTCTCCAGCTTACCTTGGTATATTACCAATATTGTCCTTTATTCACAAAAAACAGCAGGCATTACAATTTGACAAGTAGGGTCTCACGGAAACCTTTCTCTCTGCCAGCTTGTGATGGCTGCTGTTTTATGTGAATAAAGGAAATGAATATCCCTATACCAAGCACTGGCACAAATTCCTATTTCCTATGATTGTTGATTCCACTGAACAAAATAAAGGAAAATTGAAAGTTGCCATTAAAAGCCAGTAACCAATTCTATATGCACATACTTATTCATGCCACAGCTGTGTATTTGCACAATGCAAATATATTTGATTTTTGGTTTTGGAATATGTTTTAGGAACAGCTCAGCCAGGTCCACATTCTTTTTCTTGTGCCTGGTAATTTTCACATGTATGCCACTGCATTGAATGACATGGTATTAGCATGTATTATAGATCTGGTACTAGGCAGGTAAGAAAAAGAAAACATTTGGTCTGTAAAGTTTCTTAAAATTAATAATTCATAAAGATGAATAAATCTAATTTATTGTATTCATGTAAATATGTAGCTCACCCGCTTTTGCCGCTGCTGGTCTGAGTAGGATTTAGGCAGGCGGAGTTTGGCGATAAATGACAAAGTTTCTCGGACTGTTAGATGTGGCAACAACTGATCATCCTGACGGACATGAGCAACACACTTCTTCACCAAATGCTTTGTGCTGAGTTTTCCATTAATAAGGATTTGTCCTGATTTAATCTTCCCACCTTCGTCCTTACATGTGATGATGTCCAAAAGAGTCGTCCTTCCACACCCTAAATGGACATTATTAATTTATTTTGATACATTTACGGGCTTGGACACAAATTACAGAAATGTCTCCAATTATGAATTGGCCAACCTCAAAATTGTTATGCTTATCAACATACAAATCCTAATCATTGACCTCAGGGGTCAGTTACTAAGTATCTCTGAACATACTTTCAACTATTTTTTATATATATATTTATTTAAATACCATTAAAAACATTAAATTAGGATATACTCACTCATCATATTTTGCAGTTTTATTACATTTTAACAGTTCTTCTAGATCCACCTCAACATTGAAACTAGCTAATGTTTACCACTTACATACAATTCTCCCTTGTGTTAAATTAGTAGCACTTTTGTTTTCTGTCTAGCAATCCTCATTTATGTAATATTTGATATTATAATAATAACAGTGTTAAAAGTTAAAAAATATGAAAGTTCCAAATTAAGCAATATGTACAAATCAAAACTCGAGCAAACATCCATCTGTAAACATCTGTGTATCAAATGTAATGTCTTAGTAAGTTACTAAATAAATAAATAAATAAATATTAATATTGTTTGTAATAGACGTTATCTTCAAATATTCTTGGAATATTGTGGAACAGTCACAGACATAACTCATTGCATCTAATCTACTATGTAGCAACAAATTAAATGTATATCTTTCTACAGAGATAATACAAGGAAATGTAATAAATCTAATTTTAGTATTGAGTTTACATTCCTGCTTTACAATATGAAATGGTACCAAATGTTGGAATGATTCCATAGTGGAAAGAAGATAAAGGAGTAAACAATGATTAATAAAGCAGGAAAAAAAATTTAAAGAGGACAGACAGGCAGAAAGAATGTAGGAAAGGAATGAAAGATGGATGTGAGAAAGGCAGAGAAGGCAAAAAGGAAGACAGGTCAAAAGGATGTAAAGAAGGAAGATGGAATGCAAAAAGGCATGAAGTAAGATGTAAGGAAGAAGGAAGAAAAACAAATAGGAAGCATTAAAAAGGAAAGACAGAAGGCAGACAGAAAAAAATGTAAAGAAGAAAGGTAGGCAGGCAGAATTTAAAGAAGAGAGAAAGGCAGAAAGGGAAGATATAAAGAAGGGGGGAAAGCAGTTAGGACAGTTGAAAGGAATGAAGCAAAGCGAGTAGGAAGAATATAAATAAGGAAGAAAGAAGGCAGTCAGGAAAGATGAAAAGAAGAAAGGCAGGCAGTAAGAATGTAAGGAAGGAATTTGACATTTAATAATTCCTCCCACCTAACCAGGAAAGATCACAAAAAGAAAAACTTTTTACCTGAATTCCCAATGACTGCCAACATTTGTCCACTACTGACTCGTATATTTAGATTTGTCATTGTTGCTGTTTCAGATCCTTTGTTCCATTCCCAGGGCATTTTAAACTCTGCAAGCTTTTCATACCATGGGATCTGAGCATTTAAATTAACCTTGAAGGAAATATTTGATTCATTTTAGAGATTTTTTAGGGTAACTGAACATGTGAATTATACAAATTCAAAGTGGTGCTCTTTTGCTCTAAATATCAGGTTCACAATGTCAGAAATGACACTGCATTACTTCCTCCCCCTCATTCTTACCTGATAGCTCAAATCTTTAACTTCCAGGATATTTGGTGGTCCTGAGTATGTAAAATACAAGCTGTTGTCTTCTTCAGGTACAAATAAGTCCGGAACTATGTCTGACTGCAAAGGAAAGAATGCACCCATTACTCCAAGGAAATGAAAGCGTTCCTATATGAACAGCATGGGAAACTGAACTTAAAAGTCAAAGTGTTAAAATATTAAACCGCATTTAAACCCAAAAACAAAATGTTACTCTTACATTAACCTGATCCTGCTAATGACACACTTTCACAATTTCACCAAAATGATAACTTCCAACTACACACATTTTGCTGCCTAAAATACCTTCAGAATAAAATCTACTCTATCTATTTCTTTAGCAATGTGTATTGCTAATTTGGCTTTCTGTATAGAGCTCTATTTATAAAACAGGGAATCTGACATTCCCTGAAGCATTCCCTGGTGGGAATTACTGCCATTGAAAAACATGGACCTAGAAGATTCCCACAAGGGAATATTTAAGTGAATGTCTGATTCCTTGTTTTATAAATAGTGGCCTTTATTTGTATTTGTGTTATTTGTATTTTTGTTTTTTTCCTGTATTCAGTATTTGTATGTAGTAGCTATTTATGTAAGAACTTTAGATGGCAAGCTTTTTTGGAGCTGATGTGAATCTTGGAGTATTAGGAATAATGCAATGTTAGATTTTGGTATTTCCTTCTTTATTTGATTTTTTACTTTTTAGTGAACTCAGAAAAGATAGTTGTATATCATTCAATGGCGACAGCAATAACACAGTGCAAAGTAGATTCAAAGACAAAATTCATTATTGGAACGTAAAACGTTTTAATGTTTATAAAACATGTATGAAACATTTACCTTTTGCTATTTTTTGTTTTCCCTTTTTTGCTCTTTGGAATAGTTTTCAAAGTCAAATCTATTCTCTTGGCACTCCCAACTGATTTAAAAAAAAATGATCCTTAATTCTATGACTGCCAGAGATTCCTGAATTAATTTGTGTCTTTAAATGTATATTTGCGCACAATGTAGCTAGAAGCATTAGGCTATAGCAAACATTTTTAACAATGCGATTAAACTGCTGCTACTAGACATTAATTGTAAAGATTTGCATTTGATTGCTGAAGTGTTGTAACAAAGGACTTTACAGAATATCATAAAGTTGCAGTCAATTACACACAATTGGAAGATTGTGCTATCATATGAGAATAATTGCTACTACAAACTAGCTTTTCGAATAGTTAGCCTTTTTTTCTGTGCTCAGTAGCTAGAGATTTTAGTAGAGTGCATGAACTGATAAAAATCTCATACCAAGACAGAACAAATCTAGCCCAGCCTGTACCAGAAAATATGGTGGCCAAAAGTTTTCATCAACTGCACTGTAGCCAAGTGTAGATTTGTTGCTAATATACTCTGATATTTCCAGTCCTTTTCTATTTGGCTGCGGCTCCATAACTTATGATTGGGGTGCACTTATTGAACTACAGGACAGCTACCATTTATTTAACTACTGTTCATAGAGTACAAATGCCACAAGTTTATCCATGTTCATTATATCAGCCATGCAAGAACACCCGTGTACTACTGACATATATCTGGATTTATCTGTTTTGTTGGGAAAGTTAACTTACGTTGGCAGCATTACTAATTTCACAAAGTTGCTGTTTCTAACTTAAAATGTTTTAGTTATGACTAATAGACCACTGCTACAAAACTCGGATTTTAGGGGGTACGGGAAACTTTATGTTTGCTTTTGTGTATATATGTCCAAAACGAATATTCTGGAGATTTACCCCATGTGATTTGTTCGATCTCTCAGAGAACTTATTATTGAGATCTCTGTTCTGAGATCCTGGGTCTCCACACCATCTTTTGTCATTATGAAGGATTTCTGTATTCCCTAGTAAAATTTTTAAATTATATACAAAGGAGCTTGAGCACAAAAAGTGGGCACAGACATCTGGAACTTCCAGGTGGACAGAAGCAGATTTGGAAACTATGGCAGGGAGATTCCATTTATAATGCTAAAAAACTATAAATCTCAAACTGGAATTTTAAATATTGTTGGTTACTGTTTTAGTTCATTTTTGTTTTTCTTCTATTACTCTCCTTTACACCATGCATAACAATATCCCTGCTTTGTGATAATGTTATATTTTGATAACACTAATTCGCAAATACAAATTTGCAGGACTTGATGTCAAAAATTGGATTATTGTATGTACTTCCATCTATTTATTTGTATTGTTTCTTTTTTTCATTGCATAAATTAAAAAAGAAAGTTAAGATGCTAAAAACTGACTGATGTATAATAATCACTTTCATTTATAATAAATAAAAGTTGTACGTACCTTTACAGACGGAAACCGACTTTGCCTTTTCACCAGCTCCATCTGGCCATCCCCTTCCATTTTGTATCCTACTCTATGAGCACAAGTCCTGATCCCTTCGCCAGTGTTCTTGTTGCGTTCAGCTCCCTCTGAGAGGTCACTAAACTCTGCTGACTGCCTGAATAGACACTAGTAGGTCATCCCAGCCCTGCTGTATTACACACGCCCTTTTCAAGGTAAATGTCGCTTAATAAATTGCTTTGTCTATTTAGATATAATGTACGAGTCTAAAGTATTATCAGATAAGACAATTACACTTCCCAGCCAACTTTGTGTTTATTAAAGATAAATGCATCTGCAGAGGAATAGACAGTACAAGCTTTAGGAGCCTTCCCTGGGTGATTTCATGAAGACGGCAGAGGATTCCTTACTTAACCTCCATTACAGGTGAGCCAGGGGGTTACACCCCACCAATTCAATGTGCGGAGTCAGTGGAAGGGAACCCTATGGGAGTTAGATGGGGCTTGGAATATTTCCAGCTTTAGTACATACGACATACACAATTGTATTTCTGCATTTGACAGAAAAATAACTAACATAACAATTAATAGATGTATAGATATAAAAAATTACCAACTATTAGACCTTCTGCAGATTACTAAGCAGTGCTATACAGACAAAGTATCAGGTCACCTGAACTATAACATATGCTGCCATTGTATACATTAAAATTACATACAGAGAATTGTTTTTGCTGCCATTTTTCTTAATACAGTTGCAAAACTGGACATAGATTTGTATGTGAATCAGTCTCATCATCATCGCCAACATATTACACAGCGCTGTACATTAAATAGGGGTTGCAATGACAAACAGATATAGACAGTGACACATGAGGAGGAGAGGACCTTGCCCCGAAGAGCTTACAATTTAAAAAGTGGGGGAAACAGCACACAATAAGAGAACAATACACTCTAAGCACTGTTTTCTGTTTTTCTGGTCAGGAAAAACTATATAACACAAAACGCTGACGTTGACCCATTTATCTCAGCCTAGACTAAGCACAATGTACGTTTCAATCCAATTGTTTAATAATTAGGTAAAATAAGTTTTTTTATTATTCTGAGCTTTTTTTAACATTATTATCATAGTTTTATTTAAATTGAAAAAGAAAACAGGTTAAAAAATGATCCTGTGTTTTCCAAATTGGTTGTGATGTTGGTGGTGTATCTGTTTTTATTCAGTATTTTGCATCATGCATAAAAACTTTACTGAATTAAAATTTTACTTTTTTTTTATAACTAACTGCAAATGCACTCATTGCATTGTAATTAAAATAGATATGTCGTTTTTTTAAATCAGCTGGTTGCCACTTGGGATGCTGGCTTGTTATCAATCCACAACCATATCTATACGTTCACCTATAGGTTTTGGTTGTGATAGTATGAGAACCCTCTATCCCTATCGTGGAGTCGGGAATTTTAAGTTGTTGCCTTTGACATTAGGTTACTAATAGGAAAATATCACGTGCTTCCATATCTCCTGGAAAACAGGATCCTCATATGTCGTATGGGCACCTCTGAACCGCTGCTTATAGATTGATACTTACCTGTAATGTCTTAAAAACAAAATCAAAACTTTCCAGCAGTAAAGAGGTTGCGGTGTAACCATATTGTACCAGCAATTATTAATAATCTTAGCGACTAACTTGGTATACAATATTTTCCCTTTGTATGTATTATTTTTACACATTTGTATGCAGCATGGTAAAAAACTTTGGATGTCTAGCATGATCATTGTTACAATGTCATGTGTCTAAAAAATTTTGAGGCGTCCTACCGAAACAGAATCTATTTTTTGAATACTGCATGTGATTAAAAGACAATGATGACTGAATAACAGGTGCATGTAATAAAAACACTAATGTTATTTGTGGCCATTAAGGACTAGATGGAAGTGAATGACATACAAGGCTTATTCAAAAAATGAAAATCAAGACCTTAGGATTTTGATACCGACTTGGCTACAGAATGCATACTTTGGGGAAACAGACCAGTATCCTCCGCATGTTTATCCTCGCCTCCATATTCCTATTTTTTGTCTCTTTCATCTGCTTTCTCACAATTATATTCTCTTTTCTTTATGCTATTTGTACCAGGGGTGCTTTGCCCACAAAGAAGAGAGCCAGAATTATGAAATAACACATTTATAAAATAAATTACCCCCTGAGACTGATGCACTTGGTACAACGTAGTTGCAGCTTTTCTAGACCGTTCAAATAAAAGTCCTTTGGTTGGGCCGCAAACCAGCTCTCAGCAGCATCTTTGACGTCAGAAATGTCCTCAAAACTTTGCCCCTTCAGGTGTTTCTTCAAATTTGGGAAAAGATAATAGTCTGAAGAGGCCAGGTGAGGTGAGTAGGGGGAATGGTGGACCAATTGGAAACCCAGAGTGTTCAATTTGGCAGCCACAACGTTGGACATGTGCGCAGGTGCATTGTCCTGCAAAAAAAGGATCCCTTTGGTTAACTTTCCTAATCGTTTGTCTTAATTGCCTCCTTCAGCTGGTCCAGGAGGTTAGCATAATACTGTCCGGTGATACTAGAGCACTGAGGTAGGTAGTCCACCAACAGAATACCCGGCCTGTTTTATCAAAGCTCTCCAAGGCTGGGGAGGATACACTTTCATCAGTGAAGCTGGGTTATCCAGCAAACCTGGAATGGATATGGTCCAGAATTCAAAACATTTGCTAGCAAATAGCAAATTACTTTGCAGAAAACCATTCCACGTTTGCTGGATCACCCAGGTAATAAATCAGGCCCACCGTCTTTGTCCCAAAAAACGGATGCCATGATTTTTTTTGAACAATTTCTGGGTTTGGAACTTCTTCGGCTGCAGGGACCCGGTGTGGCGCCATTCCCTTGACTGTTCCTTGGTTTCAGGATCATAGATGTGGAGCCAGGTTTTATCCTCAGTCACTAACCTAGCCAAAAAGTCCTGTGCAGCTTCAAAATGGGCCAAAACGGCTTTGGATGCTTCAACTCGTTCCTTCTTCTGATCACTGATCAAACATTTCGGCACTCACTTCGCTGAAAGCCTGCGCATGTCTAGGATAGTGGTGATAACAAATCCAACACGCTCCCGTGAGATGTCAAGTATCTGGGCTATTTTTTTTGCGGATATTCGCCGGTCCTCAATAATCAGGCTCGTTGGGGCTCATCTTCATTGGTGAAATGCCCAATCTTGAAACGAGATATCCAGGTTTTGACAGTGCTGTAGGAAGGACACTTCTCCCTCAATGTTCTCATTCTCAGTGTTAATTTCCTTTGCTGACTTTCCCTGGTGAAACAAAAACTTCATGATGGCCCGTAACTCCAACTACGTGAAACTTGCTTGTGCCTCTGCCATTACAGCTTCTCACTAAAAGAAAAAACTGTTTTAAGAATCGCAAAGACCTGATATTTGCACAGTTACACGCTAAGATATTAGGCTGTCATATGCCCCCACACTCATTTTTCTATTTCATCTGAAAGGGGGCAAAGCCAGGCACTTCTCAGCACCTCCTTGTGTATTTTCATTCAATTATAGCCTATTGTTCTAACTATAAATGCTTATCTAAAACACAACCTGATTTATTATTGTGTATGTATATGTTAACATGGGAAGATTTGTTGCACTGTAACAATTTAAGAAACTGAGTTGTACTTCTTTTGTTGTATATATTTTAATTTATATCTAATATAAAATCCTCAGTTCTATGGCAGGCATAATACAGTGATATTATTTCCTTCACAGGTAAACTTGAAGAAAAGCTGCTGGTTTGTACCATCTAAAAAGATGGAGGTCGTTGAAGATGCTTCCAGTGATACAACAATATCAGGAAAAGAAGGAAGCTGCAATATAAGTGTACAAAACATTTGCTACACAGTCAGGTCAGTGATCAGAAAATGACATTTTCTAATATATATTAAACTAGGAGGAACCACCTATAGCTATAGTCCTGGTATGTATTCTTCACAATAGGGACATAGAAATTAAAACATAAACAAGGCTCTGTTACCCAAGCTGCTTATATATTAGTTGGATAGCTTACTACTTTTTAATATGCCATTGTTTTATAGATCAGTTGTCATCCAAAGCACTTTGGCTTTATCTTCAGAATAAAGATTTTACTTCTGATTTTCCTGGTTTATTTTAACACAATAGTAGACAAATCGTACCCTTGGCACGATGGATGCCATATAAGCCTTATGCAGTGTTTCTCAACCAGGGTCCTCCAGAAGTTGCTAGGGGTTCCACGAGCAATCAGCAATTTGTGATTTTCAGGTCATTTTAACTTATACCAATGATCTCTTTAGCTATCTGTAAAGATGACATTCTTCCCAATCGCTAGCAATGTAAGATGTCTTCTTCCCACTGATCATCATGCTAATATACTGTGTATATATAGTAATTATAGCAGGGGGTCCCTGAGACCTGAAAGTTATTTCAGGGGTTCTTCTTTTTGAAAAAAGGAAGGAGAAAGGCTGTCCTAACCTGTCAAGCAAACTATGAGACTTATAGCTGTAACTAAAAAAAGTTTTATATACCCAATACTTTTATATTTCTATTTTGAAATACATCTTCTCAACATTTTTTGATTTTACTAAGGATTAGAAAATTGCATACAAAGCATAAGATCAACCTAAGCCCAAGGAACCCTTAATTTCCCTCCTGGGGTCTAAATAGTCTAAATCTAACAATCACATACTGTGTCTTTAAATGCCACTTTAGTTAGTTAACCTGAACTTTCATCCCTGGTTTGTTATGTATGTACCTAGCCGGACATACACTCGCCAGATGATTGTGTTTGTCTATATAACCCATACTGGACAATTTATTTATATAGTAGAGTCCATTTCAAAGCAATCCAGACTTATCACCCTGCCCGCTCTTCTGGAATAACCCTGTTTGGAATATGCTTGGACTTTAGATGTTACGTTTGTTGTATATTTCAAGGTTTGATTGTTTCTATATGAGAAAGAGGACATAGGTCATATGGGCACAATGTATATTAGCAGAAACAATTAGACATTCTGAAAGGGAAATGATAATGTTTTCTATGATAATTTTTTTTTTCAGTGATTACCTTTGGGTATTTTTACACTGCTTTTACATTTTTTTCCACAATTGTGTATTGCTATTGTGTTACATTTAGATTCTTGCAAGGAGCCCCCAGATGCTTAGAGGTCTATTCATAAAGCAGTGAATCAGGCATTCACTGAAACATTTCCCGGTGGGGACTCTTTCGTTTGTGTTAATGGCAGAAAGTCATTTCCCACCAGGCAATGATCCAGTGAATGTCAGATTGACTGCTTTATAAATAGGCCCTGCAGTTTAATGCAAATTTCCTGAAGCTAAAAACAGACAAAATTACCAAATTATATGGATTCAATAATTGTTTAATAAAGTTGCTAATCTCATTACACACATTTATAAGGCTCACATGCTATATTCTTGTACATTCATGACACTCAAACTTACTATCCACGTGATATATTTGTAACTTACTGCTATTACTTCTTTACTCTGTTCTTAGGGAGCGAGTTGGGCCATGGTGGGATGTACAATCATATTACAACAAATGGACAAGGCAGATTTTAAGGAATGTTTCCTTTTATATGGAAAGCGGTCAGATTATGGCAATATTAGGCAATTCTGGTAAGTAGAATGTTTTTTCCCCACTGCATTTGTTTTTGTTTTGCAAAGAATTAGGATTGAAACCTCAGATTTGTATTGCTTAATGTGTCCCTACTAGAGAGGGTATTCTTTTTCTTTGTACTGGTGACCACTATTGCTAAGTAAACAGGATTTATATAGCGCCAACATATTACGCAGCGCTGTACATTAAATAGGGTTTGCAACTGACAGACAGTGACACAGGAGGAGGAGGAGAGGACCCTGCCCAGAGGAGATTACAATCTAAAAGAAACAATTAAAGGAAAATCAAAAATTTTAAAGAACAAGAGGTGAGCGCAAATCCTACAATAGGCAAACTGTCAACATAAGCGATTACAACTATCCAAAACATATTTATTGCTTTATATGTGCAGTACTAAGTATAGTGCTTACTGGGGTATTATAGGGGGTTATCAAAGGTAAGTCTCTTGTGCAGCCCAGTTTTTTTAGAAGTGGTACGCTTTTGAGTCTATGATAGGAAAAAAGGGAAAGGGATTTTACTTTATTAAAATGTATTCATAAGGTGATTTTCACAGAAGGGCAGCACACCATAGGTGCTGGGCCAGGCCTATTACTATGGAAGCTAAATCTCTAGAAAGTCCCATCCACCCAGAGCCATATCTGACCTCAGCACAACAGTTTTCTACAGAATAATTATAAGCATTTTTTGTTAGTTTCATGTTATACTCCTAATAAAATATTTTTACTTTTTTAAGGCTCTGGGAAAACAACACTTCTTGATGCTATCTCTGGAAGGATAGGAAGCAAAGGTACATTGCTCGGTGATGTTTATGTGAATGGGTCCCAACTGAAGAAAGAACAATTTCAAGATTGTTTTTCCTATGTCTTACAGGTACTGCTCTATGTTGGAATTGTCATATTGTGTTTCAAATACATTTATAAAACAGTGAATTCCCAAAACTTCTTGCTGCTGCATGTGCTTTAAAATACAGGGATTGGTGAACGTCACATTCACTGCTTGATATATATACCCCGCTTTGGTGTTTTAATCATGAGTTTATTTGTTTTATGGTTTCATTTTGCAGCATGATAGCTTACTCTCCTACCTGACAATTCGTGAAACTTTGACCTATACGGCACTTTTGGCACTTCAGAAACACAGCAAAGATGCCATCAAGAAAAAGGTTGGTTTCTGGTATATAAGTATAAAACACTACTGCTTACACAGAGAAAGCTACATGGGGCAGGATGCCCATTAGGAATAACTTTTATAGTTTTTAGGAAAACGGAAACAAATTGAATGCTTTTTACCCCTTATTGATGTCAATTTGGCACAGTGAGCATATAGACAAAAGAGTTAGTATTTCTGACTTAAAAGGACTAGTGAGCTTGTTAGTCGCCTGCTATAATGGTAGCTGCCATGTACTTGTCATTATTGGACTGATGGTCCTATGGTCAAGTAAGATTAAAAACATCTGCAACGCATGCAGAATTCTGACATTGGAGATGTAGTAGGGGGAGGTCATTCATTCATCATTATTCTTTTTCTTTTTTGTTTGTTGTTACAGGATTTGCCATAATATTCATAATAATAATAAAATATATAATAATAATAAATAATACAATTAATATTGCCATGTTAATAATACCTGACACAACATCATATTGCAACGGTCAATTGGCCAAGTAGCTAAAGATGAGGTTGACTTATATCATGATTGTCATGATTCCACACACATATATATATATATAAATTACTAAGTATGAGTTGGAATGAAAGGTTGCTCAAATAGGCCTATAAATAACATAGCTAAAAGTGGGTCTCCACCTAAACAACTCTACCTATAGCCATTAAACTATGGATCATTTATAATGCCTTTTATTATTTGAAGCAACAATCCTTATTGGTATTGCCTGACTTGCAATTCAGCAGTTACTGTATATTACTATGATAAATGTATAGAAGTTTTTCTGTGGAGGGGATTCAATGACTTCCTTATCACAGATATATTACTCAGCCAAAGGTCAGTGTTCGGAATGACAGATGGCAGAGTAGCACATGCTATGGACAGGAAGGGAGTGTTAACAGGCAGGTGACTATCAGTTATGTTGTAAATGATCTATAAACAATACTGTGAATTCATGTGCTTTAGTCGTAATTCACAAGTTTCAAGGAAACCTGTCAGGAGAAAAAATATGTCTGAAATCTTTTTTTTGTCTTGTGCTGAGAACAAAACCCAAGCATATATTGCTTGCTGTCTTTGAAAAAGCTAGTTGCCTGACCATACCTTTCTACAATACTTCAATACATAACCCAGGGCAAGCTTACAGCAAGTTATATCAAAGCGAAATTACAACTTCTAATCCAAGTCAGTGATTCAATAGAGATCCACAGGGTCAGGGAGTTTACAAGTTCTCCCCAACTCTATGACCTCCCAGCACCAAATAGTCCAAATGTACATGCAGAAGGTGGGCCACCAATGACTCCAGGAAAGACCGGCCTTGCAGGACTGTCCTTGACCAGGCTGTGGTCTGGCTGTTAGCCCCATCTGCTGCAGCTGAGGAACAGACTCTCATTTTGGACCTTCGTTTCACCTAATCTGCTGATTACTCAGTACCCATGGAAATTATACCTGACACAGAAAAACAAAATGTATATTTAGTGGATCCATTGGTTCCGGTTTGAGCGTCTCTCTCTCTTGCTGCTGGAGGGGGGCTGCCTGTTCCCCATGACTGCATCCCATGCCAGGCTTAGTCACACGCAATACTATACACTGTAGTTTTACACCCTTGTGCATTCTATCTTTTGAGGTCTTGTATAATCCCTGATGAAGCGGAATTAATTCTGCGAAATGCGTTGGATTCACAGAATCTATTACAACATCTCAATGATATACACAATTGTTTGGTGCTATGTACTGAGCATTTTTATGGAATTTCTATCCATTGTTTTCATGGCTTGTGTTTAATAAAAGTTTTTTTTTATATTTGAGCCTATTTTAATAACTTAGCCCCTAATTTAGGGATGTTGGCAGTATATATCTATTGGTTTGAGTTCAGACAACTCATTAGCTAGATCAATAGAAGCCAACAACCCTTTGCAAAATACTTTCAACAAAGGTGCAAAGGTGCTTCAGAGGTAAATGGACACCTCCAGTCTACCATGGAGGTCTGGGGGGCTAATTCTAATGAAACCCACCTCTGAATTACCTTCAGCTGATGACCTTTTTATACAAGATTCCCTATACTGCTTTTCTGGAAAAACTATTTTTCCACACTTGCTAGCTGATGAGTAAATATAAATCTACCTAAAACTTCTAGAATAAAAACCTCTGGTGACCGTTTTAAAAGACCAGTGATCAGTTTGACCATTTTTGTTACAAAAAAAACATAATTTATTTGTGGTTTTCTCTCATTGCTTGGGCAGTTCTTCACATGCTTGTCACAGTCAAGCTGTCACCCAGTGCACCTAGCAATGTGCTTCAAACCCTTGGAAAGCATTGCAAGCATAATATGCTCCATCGAAAAAGTCATTCTTACATTGAGACCCTTCCTGCATGTCTTTCTACTCCTTCCCTGGAGGAACTGTTGACATCACATCCTCCAGAGTCCACAGGCCTATCCATTACAGGGAGTCCATCAGAGTTTGTTAAACCATTCCAAAATTCTGCTATCCTTTAAGCTGACTATACAACATCAAGCTTTCAGCATAAAATAAGAACATTTTGAAACCATTACAACTTTCAAGTAGAATGCTGTCGAAAAAAAAAAAAACGGGGTCTGGGACACTTAAAGCCCACATCCACCAAATACAGAAATGTTCCAGGGTCGGGAAATGTTGTGCCACTTAATCTATTAAGTGGTACCAAAAACTTTGGTTAATCATCAAAAAAATCCAGAAAAAAATGCCTACAAAATCATATTTTCAGGATAATGCATTGGTATGCTGTTGTTTATTTCAGGTTGATTCAGTCATGGCAGAGCTAAGTCTTACTCACTCGGCAGACACAGTGATAGGAGGACGCGTTTTCAATGGCATTTCCAGCGGAGAAAGACGCCGCGTGTCCATAGCAGCCCAATTAATCCAGGACCCCAGTGAGTTTATTATACCAAATTGTGTTATTACCTAAAACTGTAAAAAATGTAAATTTTTTTTTTAAAAGGAGCAACCTCTAGAGGTTCTTTTTCTTTTTTTTAAAGAATTCGAATTATCTTTCTTGTGTACTTTTACTGCCATTAAAACTGTCACTAGCTCTCCCCTAAAATCCCCAAGAAGCCTATACCAGCGAAATGCATCGGGCACCGAGATCCAATTTTACTGCCTATTTATATGTGTTTATTCCAATTTTTCGTTGGCAGTTGATTTTTGTGTAGAGGTAAGCCCCTGTAACCCCCCTTTATTGTCAAGGACCAGGTACAGCGACATGTTTTACTAATACCTTTGTTTAATACTGTTCATTTATCCATGACTTAAATGTACCTAGCCATAAATCCCCTGCTTTTTCTTATCTCAAACAACCTCCAGATTCCTTATTGTATGTATTATGTAATGGATACTCTTGATAGTTTACTTTACTTTCTTTGATATTGTTCCTCCCCAAACCTGAAAGCCCTGGGCAAGTTTAGTGTCATGTTGGAACTTACACAAAGCTTGTGGCCCTACCCCTTGTTCTCTAGGTGATATTTCTCTAGCATGGCAAATGGCAACTTCATGGCCATGTAATACATCTTGGGAAGCAATGGCAGCAGATCATATTATACCCCCATACTATTGTACTTGTATTGTATTTCTAGGAGTTCCAGTAGACAAATGAAGCAGAAAGACAATGTGGGGAAGCTATCACTAGAAAGGCCCTTACCTCATGCTCCTAATGATCAAAAAACATCATATTTTGAGTTACACATGTATTCATTAAAAAAACAGCCTAATCAATGTGGTATTATGGCTGTGATCCAGTTAGCAAATGAAACTGTTACTCATTGTCTGTCTTAGTATTTTTTTAATTATGCTAATTGTGGCCGAAATAATGTAATCACACTGCAAAATACGGAGTATAATGAATATTGCTGATTTCCACATATCCCATTCCCGTTATTTCAGTCACTGACTCCCCTGTCTCTCATAGAAATCATTTTACTTGATGAGCCAACTACCGGTTTGGATGCAATGACGGCAAATCATATCGTGTTACTGCTTTCTGAGCTGGCTCGAAAGGACAGGATAGTGATTATTTCCATTCACCAGCCACGATCAGAACTGTTCAGAGTGAGTAAACACCAATTGTACATTTCCTGCCCTGATTCTGCTCTACACCCTAATATTACCATTCATCGTGAAAGTGTTATCGGGGAAAAGCCAAATCACACAGCAGCTAAAACACTATTCTTTGCTATGTCTGCTTAATCATAATCATAATAATAATGCTATATCTTGCTTTACCACCATTATTATATATATTTTGGTGAATATTTACGTAGTATTTTCCATGGCAACCAATGCTGCAACTAAAATTTTTATTCACGTTGTTTAAGAGCATCTTTCTTGTTTTTGCATGTGGAAACTATAATGTTGGAATATAATAAATGCTTTTTATCAAAAAACTAGAACTTGATTGTAAACACGGTTAAAGAAAAAAATAAAAAAACAAGACAAGAGAAGGAGGAGGAATGTTGATGGATGTGGCACTGACTGGCTCCATAGAGGTGTTGATTTACTAAAGAAATGAATTGTTCACTTTGTCTATTTGGTGTTCTATCACATTTTTCTACCTATCAGATTTTGCTAACTGCGGTAAAAAATTGCATGGTTAGCTGCTCCCAGATACATAGAAAACTGCTGATATACCTCGGAAGTGTCAAACCCCACTGCAGGTCAACACGTTTGCGCATTTTGCTCTTGCGTTTGCAATGTGGTTACTCATTCAGAGGAGAGAAAGCAATGGCACGGCTAGAAGAAATATTTTGCTTTCAGGAACCATACCACAACCTCACCACAACTGCAACACAAACAACAACCAAATGCACAGTGATTCACACGCTGCAGTTTACTGCAAGTCTGTAAGAGGCTTTACTTTAGCTTATGGGCTAGGTTCTGAATAGATTATCTTTTGTTAATGTTAGGCACTTGTCTGAGGGTAAAGGTTAGACACCAGGAAGGGAGGTTAAGGTTCAGTGCCAAGTATAAAGGGGTAAAGGTTTGGCACCAGGAAATGAGGGATAGGGGCCAAGGTTTGGCAGAAGAATGGGATATCTGGGTTTGCATACAGTTGATTTATACCCTGGATGTGGCAATTGAAGAATATTTTTAACATACACCAATAATATCATTAATAAAAATGCTTTCCATTAGGCTGATCTCTTTAAAAAATATATATATATATATAAATATATATATATATATATATATATATATACATAAAAGACTGCAACTTTTTATTTTTTTACGTTTTATCTTTTTCTTATGTTTCTAATTTGTATTTGAACAGATTTTTGATAAGATTGCTATCATGAGTTGTGGAGAGCTTGTTTTCTGTGGCAATCCCCAAGAAATGATCACGTTTTTTGATGACTGTGGATATGAGTGTCCAGAACACTCCAACCCATTTGATTTTTTTGGTAAGAACAAGGTTTATGTATTAATAAATTTAAGAATTTATAAAGATTTATATATAATTACTTAAGTTGAAATTTAACACACAGCCGACTGGGACTTTTGGCACACGAGGAATGATCTTTGGTGCAGAAAATCCTGGTGTAGTTGAGAAGGCAACCAAAGGCTTAAAGCGAACCTAGATTTAGGCAAATTTTAAAACAGCACAAGACAGCTGGATTCTATAGATTAGAAGGTATTCTGCAGCTTCGTTTTTAGCCTAGGCAAAGGAAGCTGATGGTACTTAATGTTAATTCTGCATATTAACATGGACAATTATTTCATACAACTGTAAGTTTATTATGCAGCCATTAGACTACTTAGTAGATGGCCTTGAAGGAAATCTGTAGTGGGGACACATGGATATTTCCTTTCTGAAAACATGTTCCTTAGCTATCATGCTGATTCATTGGCATCAAAACTTTGAAACACAAAGTTCTGTATTTTCCAAACTTTTTTAGGTTCAAGTTCGGTGACTTGACAAGTAAACCAAAGATAGCCAGGCAACTAGAATGCAAAATGCAGCCTTTTGGCGCAGGTTTCCTGATTAAAAAAACTTTTGCAGAACAGCTGATTTTAGGAAGCTAAATACAGTTTGCTTTTTTGTTTCAGAATATATCTAGTTAGTAAAGAAAAATATAGGTGACAAGTTTGATTGCAAACCTTTACCTCTTAAAACAGGACTGACTCTGGGCTGAAGAAGCAAATTCACAGGAACCTATTTTAGGCCCACTGCAAAAAAGCTTTTATGGTTCTGTGTATTTTCCAAGTGCTGCCTGTTGTTGTTCAATATATATAACTGATGCCATGGTTGTTATATTAAATATTGTTTGCAAATTTATAAAAGCTCACTGACAAATTAAACTGCATATTATTTCCAGTCGATCTTACATCTGTTGACACCAGGACCAAAGCGCGTGAAATGGAGACATATAGCAGAGTGCACACCATAGCTTCTGCCTACAAGGACTCCAACCAGTTCCAGAACACCTTGCAGCTTATGGAAGCATCAAAGAAATCTAAAGTGAAGCAGAGCATTCCATTTAAACAAAAGGAAGCCCCAAGTGAATTGTCAAAACTTTTTGTCTTGTTCAGGTAAGACGTGACATGATTGGGTTATGCTTGTACAGTGTCCAGAGATGAGCAGTCTTGCTCAGTATGGGCAGGGAGTCATAGGTTTCAGGCTCCTCTAATATGGTGCAGATTCCAACAAAGGGCCTGATTTATTTAGGTTCTCCAAGGCTGGAGAGGATACACTTTTATCAGTGGAGCTGGGTGATCCAGCAAACCTGGAATGGATTTCCCCAAAGTCATTTACTATTTGCTAGCAAATGTTTTCAATCATGGACCAGATCCATTCCAGGTTTGCTGGATCACCCATCTTCACTGATGAAAGTGTATCCTCTCCAGCCTTGGGGAGGTTTAATAAGTCAGGCCCAAAGTAAACGACCAGGTTGTTCAGATTTTCTTTAGGTCTGATGTGATCAGATTATGTTTTCTTACAGAAATCATAGAAAATCATAGAAATACTTTTTTATTCAATTTAATAGTATAATGATTATACTCCAATGGACAATTGGTGGTTTTACTGTCCCATATCAACATATAGAACAAAAATTGGAAACTGTTGCAGTTACCAGCATACAGCCAATTGACTTAGGCTCATACTAAGGTGTATCAAAAGTCAAACCTGTTTTTGATTAGTTTTCTAGATGATTAGTTCCTTGCTAGGAAGGCTCATCCTCTCTTTTGGTCACTATTGACACCAAGACACAAAACGAATAAATCCGAACATTTAACATTTATTACCAGAATGCAATTATGGGGCAATTGAATAATAATAGTGATATATTTCAATGTCAGTAGGAATTTCTCTCATGTTTAGGAGAGTACCTCTTTTAAAAGGCAGAAAATGAAGTGAGAATTCTCAATTACGCTATGTGAAACCATTTATTGTTTGATCTTTTTCTGTAGGAGAACTGTAAGAAATCTATCAAGGAACAAGTCTGGGATCATTATGCGTCTCTCTCAGAATTTGATATTTGGCCTTTTTATTGCTTTTTTCCTAATTCGATTTAAGAATGATGTGTTAGAAGGAGCCTTACAGGACAGAATTGGAGTCATTTACCAGTGTCTGGGTGGAACAGGGTACACAGGACTCCTTAATGCTGTTGCATTATGTAAGTAGTAAATGCTTCTACAATCCCTAGACATGTCTTATTTTATTGTAGACAAAGCACTCTGGTGTGTTAGAAAATACACCCAGAGATGATGTAGCAGGAGCCTGATCAAGGTATTACAATTAGCTGGTGAATCTACTGCAACAAGTATAATTCCATGCTGCCATACTCATCTAGAACATATGAAGGTGGAATTGCTCTTAGTCACAACATGCAATGAAAGGCTGTCTCCCAACCCCTTATCACCCATATAGTTACTTATCCTACCTGCCTTAAATAATGTCATCTGTATAACACACAATTCCCCTATTTCACACTAAAGGAGGTGCAGCCATTATGCATAAGGTCATACAAGTAACTCCGAATGTGAAAAAAATAAATTTATATGCTGCTTACCATTAGTGCGGCTGACACAGCTTCTCCATTTACCATTGTGGACCAAAGCTTACCTACTATTCTCTATACATTAAATTAAAATATCCTCACAGCGGGAAAGGCAGAGTGTCGACACCAGAGGAAATAGACTGTTTTAAGTTTTTTCGGTACTTACTTCTAAACAGGATTTTGTTCTTAGAAATTATGCTGGTGTGGCAAATTGTTTGGAAGTTTTGACTGTAATTGTACTTTAAAGTAGACAAATAAAAAACTGAAGATAGTGGACATCTAAAATTGTTACTTGTGTCAAAGCAGGACCCTAACTTTTTTTTAATTTCTGAAAAAGTATTGTGTACCCGTATGTGAGTTTGTCTAGGCACTACTGTATCCACATCCTCATAGCTTATCCCAGATCTCAACAGAACAGCAGCAGCATAGGGTGTCCAAATATGACAGCGTAGTCCAGCATTTTATAGCAAAAATAAGGCACAAATCATGTAAGTCATCATGTAAGTCTAAAGGACAAAAACAAAGGATTGGAAACATACATATGATTGTAACAAAATTGAAATAATTATTCTTTTTGCTTTAGTCCCAGCCCTGCGTGCCATCAGCGACCAGGAAAGCAAGGACGGTTTATACCAAAAGTGGCATATGCTTCTAGCTTACATCTTCCATATTGTGCCATTCAGCATTCTCAGCGTTGTAATATTTGGAGCTTTTATATACTGGTATGCTTACATTTCACCATCATATGTACAGTATAAATTAACAAGACCATCTACATGCAGAGTTAACTTTGCCTTTTTTTATTACAGGACTGTAGGACTTCACCCAGAGCTGACAAGGTTTGGATGTTTCATTGCAATAACTATACCTCCCCACCTTATGGGGGAGCTACTCGCTCTTGCAGTTCTTGGTTTAGTGAATAATCCCAACATTGTTAATGCTGGAGTGGCTCTGCTCAACATTGCTGGGATCCTTGTGGGGTCAGGACTTCTAAGGTAAGATTTTTGTTTTCACATTACATTTAGCTTACGGTTGTTCATGTTTTTCAAGTCCCTATTTGGTCTGGTCCTACACACTTATTTCAGGTCAATGTCTCAGTAGGTAATAAGGACAGATATAGGATGACAACCCCCAGAAACTGTATACTAAAACAAAATGCAGTTGTACACTATTAATCAGGTACCAATCAGTGTTATCAGATGAGATAGACGTGATGACGGCTGAAGCCAAAATGCTTTAATATATAAAACATTGCATAAAGAAAACATAAAAGGTGTTATAAATATTATTTAAAAATTGTAGTGTAAACTGTGCAGGATAACAAAAACATTTTTTTACATTTGTCCATGCATTATTTAATAAGGTCATCAAATAAACTCCTCATATGTCCTAAAAAATGTAAAATTAAAAATTTATTTGTAAAACATTTTTTTCCCACTAAAATCAATGGATTTCATTCTATAGGAGCTTACAAGAAATGCCTCGGGTTTTTCAACTATTAAGCTACGTTACATATCAGAGGTATTGCTGTGAATTGTTGGTGGTCAATGAATTCTATGACCTGAATTTTACTTGTGGTAAGTTATCACATGAACGCAGAATTATGGCTATAGGAAGCATCAGTTTTGTGTAATATTTTATCCTTAGGATCATTTTCTGTATGATATAACTAAAGAATATGTATGGCTACAATGCAACAGTCTGGGGTCATACTTATTTAAAATTTTTCCACTGGCCATAGGCTTAAAATCAGCTTATGTGACAAAAAAAAAATCAGTTAGAAATGTCTGTACAAACTTTAGTCAAGGAACCTCTCTATAATTATTACTTCTATCTATAAAAAAAAATGTTCATAGCGAACAATACAGCCAAGCTGCATGTACATATATGTTCTGTGTGAATGAAACCAGCATTTGCTCTTTAGTTTAGGGATTTTGTGCACAATAGGTCATATTTTTTAAAGCTCTCCAAAGCCTAAGAGGATACACATATCAGTGATGCTGGGTGATCCAGAAAACCTGGAATAGATTTCTTCAAAGATAGTTGGTATTTGCTAGCAAATGTTTTTAATCCTGGACTAGATCCATTCCAGGGTTGCTGGATCATCCAGCTTCACCGATAAAAGTATATCCTCCCCAGCCTTGGAGAGCTTTAATAAATCAGGCCCAAGGAGCGCGTGACTGTTGTGAAAATGAGACAAAATTAACTCTATTTTAAGGTATTTTCTTTTTTGAGTGAATGATCTTTTTCTTCTCCAAGAATTTAATGTTTTAAGGGTTTTTTCTTTTAGTAATTAATGTTAGCCTATTTTTTCTTAGGACCAACTATGTTAGGATGATATTGCATATTCTCACATGTGAAAACAACTCATTATTAAACATTAGAAAATAATATTTTGTACGTCCTAAGAACATTCACAAAAGTAATATTTTATCTTCCTAATCAGGCTTCATTTACCCAAAACTAATATTTTCTGTTTGGTTCGGTTGCAGTCCTTATAGTCACGCACCAGATTTTTTTTATTGCTTGTCAAATCCAGTAGTAAGATTTCAATGCCAGAAAAAGTTCTTTACTGTGCTCTGCTAATAAATAAAATAAACAGCTATAGGTGGTTCTTCAAAGTAAGACAACCTAATAAATAAAGGAATCAGGTGGTAAAACTGGACGGGGGAACGCAGACATTTTAATGCTGAAGACCCAATTGGATAATTCAACCAATCATCATCCAACGACAAAAGGAATATCAGTTTTGAATATACTTAATAACACAATAAAAAGTGTCATAGAAGTGGTTTTCATATACATTCTGTAAACCAATATTATTTTTTTTTAATTCACAGGTGGTTTAAGCAACTTAACTGGACCCACATCACAATGTCCATACACTAAGGGAACGGACTTCATTGAAAGCATCTACCCAGGAGCCACTTCCAGGGTCACATTTGACTTTCTGATGCTTTATGCCTTTGTTCCTGCAATGATCATTGGCTGTGTCATAAGCTTTAAATTCAGAGACATTCTAATGCGCAGATAAAAACTCTCTCCAGATGTTTGGTGGTGGTGACGATGGCTTGGTGCAGTGGTGACGATGGCTTGGTGCAGTGGTGATCATGTCAAGATGAAATTTGTGTTTGGCCAGACCAACCCACAAGTGTTTTAGCCCTGAATGTTTTTTTTTTCTTTACAAGAATGTGTGAGTCTCAGGAGATTGTCAAAGTTTTAACTCCTAAAACTTCAGAAAATCACAAACCTTGATATTTGTGTTTATCTGCAGTAACACTTGAAGGTAAAATTTAATTTGGAGAGCCCTGGAACGTCTGTACCAACAATGGCACTTTAACCATGTTGGTTTTAGACCCACCAAGTCTGTCAAGCAGTGTAAACAACAATAATTTAAATATTCTGGTGCTAGGAAAAACAAAAATTTGGTCAGGTACCCTTTGCCTCACAACTCTCAGCCTAAAGCCATAGCACACAGCACTATGGTTTTTTGAACCCTTATCAGCTCCAACACTCGGCCTGTATAGGACATATAGGCTGTCCCAAATACAAATCAAGGAAAAAGAGAACATTGGACACTGTCTTCTTAGCAACCTTTTTTTGTAATAAATTCTGTCCTAAGCACCTGAAATTTCATTGTGAGATGTGTCTCCAGCTATAATCTCCCCTGAGGAAGCCCTACATGGGTGAAAAGTATCGGGTGCAGAGACATCTCTTTTATGATCTCAACTTGATGCATATAAGGACTACAGGAAGTTTTTCTGTAAGATAACAATGGACTTTTGAATTTTTCGGTTTGTATAAATGTTTGAGATTCTGCAACAAAACTCCTTTTTTGTACATACTCACCCAGATTTATCTTGATTGAGTAACAGAACTTTATAACATACAATTAGAAGGCAACAAAGGCTAAGTAACATATTCTGCATCATCCTGTTCATAATACATGCAATTCTTGAGAAAATCATTAATCAAAATTTACTTGGATACAATTAGATTGCTAAGATAGGGAGAAGTCCTGATGATGCGATCCCTATATAATCATGCAGACCAGTGGTTATGCTCCTATCAGTATCTGATTGGGTACTGACTACAAAAAAAATAATAAGCATAAGTTGAAAATTTTACAAAGCCCAATAAATGTAACATGGATAAGAAATTGTCTTAACAATTAAGGCTTGACTGTTTTGATGATATTATGGGCACTGACACCTACTGCTGATTTTCATTTCCTAACTTTCTTACCTAAGTTGTCATAATCATTTTCATCTTCACTACTTAGTAAGTCATTGGCCCCAAAGTCCTGCATGGGACTCAAAAAATATTAAAACAAAAAGAGTAAACATAATAACCAGTTAATTATAACAATAAAATAGACAAACAAGTCTTTTATTTTTCCACAACAAGTTCACTTGAAAGCTAAACCTCAAATGCAATAGCACAAGAAGCAACTAGAAGAAGTACCTTAGCTTGCCTTGCCTTGAGATCACCATGGTAGAAGGAAAAGGTAAACAAGGAGGGCAGAAAGACAGAAAGATGAGCTTATGAGTCTCAAGACCAAGGATATGTGCACACGTCAGATAATCTCTTCAGGGCTAGTATGGGACGAGAATCTGACGCGTGTACAGCGCTCAATCGACATTGTTCATAGATCCTGGTTGATCCACAAATGACGAATGATTGTAATACAAGTGGAGAGCGTGCAGGAGGGTTCTCCCAGCTCCCCTTTTTTAGAGCAGAACAAGGCTGTATGCACAGTGCTCGTTCATGCATATTTCAGTCTTTTGTTGTGAAGGATTCTTTCCAACAACAAAAATCTAACGTATATGTACGTAGCCCAAGCTATACTTCTTACCAGTAGTAAGAAAATATAGTTCTCCAGGCTGGCTGTGCTACCTGGCAAGACTGTGTACAGCTCAGAGCTTAACAAGACATTCAAATCTTTTGGCAGGTAAACCAGTGCTCATCCATACTTGAATTTTAAGCTATGACATTAGTTGTTTGCCTGATGTTCAGCTTTAAACATGAGGAGAGCTGCTTAAAGTTAATAGGTAACCGTAATGATTTTATTTTTACAGAATGTGAAAAAAATCTGTATTGCTATGGTTTTTTGGAACCACTGACTTAACAATGCAAAATATTTTAATAAATTATACCTAAAAAGGTAATAAACTGTATTTAAAAGGAAAGCGTAAATCAAGTTTATGTTTACATTTTTTTAAACTTTATAAACTAATGTTTTATATATTTTATTTTATTTACCTATTTGCATGCAATATTTTACATTTAAATTAATGAATAAATGTAATAGTAAGTGTGCCTAAAACTGTATATTTATATCTATACACATATCCTCCACAACAATAACATACAAAAAAATTATTATAGACATTAGCACTATATCCTTACTGAACAGTAACATATTACAAAATACTTTTATAATATTTTTATTTAATTGGTTGCTATGAACAACAAACTCATTCCTAGGCTTTATTTTTATCTTTTTATACATCATTTTGTCAGACATTTTACCAGTTCAATATGTATATAGTACTACTGGGTTTGTTTCAAAACAGATAAACAGAACATAATTTATACAGAAGGATTTATTGTACATATGTAGAAAAACAAACATTTCTTACAGACAGTATTAAAAAAAAATAGAGTTAGCCTATGAGTACACAACCCACAAACTCTCATGTATGAGATCCAAGTGACATCGACTTCCAGGACTTGTCAGTGTTTCTTTTGTACTGTTCAAGCTCCTTCAATAAAAAAAAAAGTATTAGACATGTTTTCCTACTGGGGATAAAACATATATACTGGAGGAATTTATTATGTAGAGTTTTAGGGAAAGAAGAGAAAAAAAGCATGACTAAAACTTTTAAATTGACAAAGGGTGTGATTTTATTATTTATTTTTTACTTATAAATCCTTCTGAAACCTTCACTAACAGTATATGGTGCATATACATATATATACAGTGTGTGTGTGTGTATATATATATATATATATATTATATATATATATATATATATATATATATATATATATATATATATATATATATATATAATTTTTTTTTTTATCAGCTGCCAAGGGGTAGCAATGGGGAAGCCCCTTTTGTCTTATTCTCAAATGGAAAGGCAGATATTTCTTTTACATCAAATTATTCCATTAAATGTAAAAACAGGCCTGGCATATATGGGGGTTTAGTTTCTTGGCAGTGAGTAGTTAAAAAAAGAGAAATAGGGGTTGAACCAGGTTTCCTCTATCGCTAATGTTTATTTGTACTACACCTCAAATGAATAGGTAGGATATGAATCAGCGATAAAAAATTATATTATTACGAGAAAAGAACTAACACATTTATGCAGAAATACCAGAAAGAAAGAAAATCGTCCAGGGGTCAGGCAGCCTAAATTATATGCTCTCCCTGGCTATCAGGGTAACTAATATTATTAAAGCCTGCTGGGAAAATATAGCTTTACTTAGGAAGACCATGCCTTGTAGACTTGCAACAAAGCACAGCCAGAAAGAAGAGCCTGATATATAAGAGATCAAACAATATATATAAAGATCAAACAATAATGGGAACATTATTTGAACATACGCTTAATGATAAAATAATTTACAGTAAGCTGGTCGTTTGGCATGCTATCAAGTTTAAAAAAAACTTCACAATGTATTACCATAATACAATCTGGCTGCATATACAGAAATCCATATGCAGCGCTTTATTTATTATTATTATTACACAGTATTTATATAGCGCCAACATATTACACATCGCTTTACAGAGTCTATAGTCATGTCACTAAAAGAAGCTCACAATCTAAAGTTCCTATCATAGTTATATGTCTTTATTACAGTCCAAGGTCAATTTTGGGGGAAAGCCAATTAACCTATCTGCATGCTTTTATAATGTGGGAGGAAACCCATGCAATCACGGGAAGAACCTGCAAACTCCAGGCAGATAGTGTCCTGGTCGCTATTCGAACCTGGGACCCAGCACTGCAAGGGCCAGCTAACTTGTGTGTTAACTTCTGAGCCACCATGCTGCTTTATTTATTTAGATTTTTTATGTTTTTAAATGCTGAAAGGGTTTAACACCCTGTACTTACAATAAATTAGAGGGTCAGATTACTGCTTGAATACACAAGCAGCAATGAAGGTCGTTAGTGGTCCAAAATGACCCCTCCACACTGCTCCAATTAACAGTACAGCTCCGGGAGCAGAAGTTCTGTTGATTTGAGAACTTTGTAGGTTAAGACCACAGATCTCCTTTAGGTATATAAACCCAGAAGTAAAGATTTTTTTAAACAAAAATAGTCAAATAAACCAAACTTTCCATAACTTTAGACAAATCACAAAATCTTTCTCCATAAAGAACACATCTGAAAAGCCTCTGATGACAGGGTCCTAGCAAATACAGGTAACTCTGGTTCGCTGTACTTTGAACATGGCCTAAATTAAAAAAGGCCTATTTGTGTTTTTTTTTTTTAAACTAGCGTAATATATCAGTACTGTTGTTCTGATAAATTAATTTTACAGTACTGATATGCAGAGTGACACGTCAGCATGATTCCTAAGAATAGAAGGCAAGGATGGCCAAGTTCTTAGAGATGTCTAGAATCATAGCCATGTCTGAGCAAAGGGCAGCTGTACTCTGTCTCTATCACAGATGTCCTTATCCTGCTATCTAAAGAACAAAAATTAGTTCTATAATTAATTTACACAACAACTTTCTCACCTAGCAAATTACTCACATTAGGAGAACACCTATTGATATGCATCATTAGGTTAATGGTTGCAAGCTATTAAAGAATATGTAAACTAATTAAAAATTAATTACTTCCTTTTTGTCTGTTAACTGTACTATTGAAAGCATTTTGCCATTGCAAGTGCAAGAAAAAACTTGTAGATTCTGCAAGAAATTCAGCACTCTTCTAACTTATGCTACGTTCACACGTCCAATGCCTCAGAGCTTCCACGTACGATAATCTGGCGTGTGTAAAATACTTGTCTTCCATCCTGGGGCATCCACAGACGACGAACGATCATTAATGAAAGTGGAGGGGAGAGAGTGCAACGGGTGCCACCCTGTCGTTCTCCCCCTCCCCTTTCCATAGAGCAGAAAAGTGCTGTATGTACAACGCTCGTTCATGCATTGTGAAAGATCCTTTCCACCAACAATTATTACAAGTGTGTACGCAGCTTTGTGAGCTCCTAAGCCCTGTCAAAGACACCCACCTACTATTTTATGATTATGAGGAGAGGTTTTCTGTAGCTCTGATACACTCCCATTCTTAGGTAAAAGTCATGCTGGGGTAGGAAGCGTATTACTACTACGGTAAGATCATCAGGTGAAAAAATCAAGTTAAATTGAGATACTTTAATCTCCACAATGTCTATCGATAAGAACTACTTTTGCATTCCAGCTGTTGCTCACATAATTTGATCTAGCCAGCAATAGTCATATGTGTTCAATTTTTTCAGTGCATCGCCCAAATTTATTCCAGTTGTAGCCAATGTACTGGACTAAATGTGCAGTTAACACTTCATAAACTCTTCATTGAAATGGAAAGGGTTGGAACGGCAGCAGAAGGTTTAACCGAAGGCTTTAAAAATTGCTTGAACGTCAGACTAATTTAGTATGAAGGCCAGATACTTACACAAATGTTGTACCAGACAATGGAAAGCAGAATTAAGCTGTTTATAGCCATTGAAACTGTGTAGGCATGTATACAGCTTATGAGTCAACGGTAAAGCTGAATCTATCACACAACACACTATGACTGGTTCTAAAAGGAATTTGGTAAACTTTACTTGGTAAACCAATTATTATTATTATTATTATATGAATGCTTCAGAATTGTTTCGACCATTACAACAGTCACCCCCTGGCTCCGCAAATACCGATTCTCATCCAATTGTTTTTTTTTTATTAGTTTCTTAGATGCTCTTTTAGGTAAGTATGACCTTAACTGTGTATTTTCTTTTACTGTAATATTTAATGGCATCAAATTGTTTGACATTGATACCTATTATGTCTTGTTTGGTCTTAGAATGAAATAAACCCATAATAAGTGAGAAAAAGCAAACAAATATTTTGCATTTCTTTAGTAATACCAAAGATAATGCAACTAATGATAATAGTAACATTAGTATTACTTCACTTAACCGTGAGATGATCAATGAATCAGAGCCCTCACAGTCATTGTCAGCACCATTAGGAAGATCATTATTTTACAAATGTATTCTTTTTTTAAAAAAATCATAATAATTGGTCCATCGGATTTAAAATTATGAATTTAGTGGTCGGTAAGGTACGAAAGGTTGGTAACCATTGCCTTATATTATATGTTATTATACTGAACTTGTGGCTCAATTAACAGGAAAAATGTGGTACATAGTAAAAAAAGGGCCTCATCTGCCATTGCCAGGGAATTGGAAAAGCCTGCTCAGGGTATTAGCCTAAAAAAAAATCTATTTTAAATTAATTGATGTCTAATAAAGTTTGACTGCTATACCTGCCACAGATCTGCAGCAGATAATGTGGACAGACTTCGTAACTCGTAACATAATATCAGTTACAGGTTATTTGTGGTTTTTCATTGTGTATGGTATCCTGCAACTGGCAGTCAGAGACAGACTGATCTGACCAGCAGCCACAGTTAACAAAGCACATGCTAGTGATGATTCTCTATTTGCACTGTTTAAAATGGGATCCCTGAACACATAAGACAGGTAACCTAAGAGGTAACTATAGGTCATTAACCCTAACAAACGTTTATCATATGTGGAGATGATGAACACTTTACAGTAAAGGTAGTACTGCATAATATAGCACAAACCTATCAGTTACATATGCTAAAAGCAAGTTTACTGATAAGCAAGCAGTAAAAGTTTACCATGGGGTAATTACTGGTCCATTGCTGAAGAAAGGAAATTTCTTTTTTTTTTCTATACGACTAACATTAATATTGGTCCGATGCTGATATAAGGTAATATATTTTTTTCTATCTATTTAACATTACTAGCAAAGTTTGAACACCATGTAAGCTCTACTTGTCATTTGCTTGTGGACTGCACCACAACCACTAAAGGAGCAGATTAAAGTGAACCAATTACCGGCTAAAAGGTGGCAATCACGTAGCCCAGCCTGATTGCCACCCAGCTGTCACATTTTGCTGATAGGCAGGACAGGGTCCTCTGTTCCTCCTGTGTCACTATCTGTGTCTGTCATTTGTAACCCCTATTTAATGTACATCGCTGCATAATGTGTTGTCGCTATATAACTCCTGTTTATTATTCATAAAAATAAAGTCCCACCTGAAAATTGGTGATCATGCAGGTAATTATAGCAGAAAGGGGCAGGCGATGTTCATTTCAAGCTCTGTATATTTAATATTTTTTGGCAGCAATAAACACACACCAGATACATCTAAAAAAAAACTGTTTTTTTAATATATATTTTCAACATAAAAACATTTGCTGTCCCTCCTGCCATTCCCCTTTGAACAAGCTTTCAGACTTGAATTGGAGACACAAGTTCATACTAGAATGGTATGTAAACTATTACACAATTTATCTGTGGCTGATAAGACAACATCAGTGCTAAAAACATTTATTTCCAGTCCTGTGCATGGGTGTATAGATAACCACAGGTGACCGATAGTTACCTCTACTGGAAATCTACATAGGGTTATACTGACACATACCTGATCCTTTTGGGCCCTCATAGCATCAACATCTCTTTCGGCATATTGTGGATCTTTTCCTGGATCTTTTATGTCTTTATTGTCATCTGTTTTCTACAAAAAATGTGTGATTGATATGCATATCTGTGTCACTATTGTTTTACTGGTACACTTTAAATCGTCTAAAATGACATGAGACAGGTACTTTGAAGTGGCTAAACATTCTTTCAGATACCTTGCAGAGTGCATTCAGAGGCTCAAGAACTTCAATATGGTCTTAAAGATGTGTCACCTGTCCCCGTCTGCCTCCGGAACCTTCCTAATTACAATGGATGGTCGAAATTACCAATAATGAGACATGGTGGAAGGAATAGGGATAACTATGTTATGTGTGTTCCCAGTGCTTTTTTTCTATATCCTATTCCCTAAGTTCCAGGGTGTTCCTTTCAGAGAGGCCTCGATTCTGCACCTTATACTTTAGAGCTGACATAGCGGGATGTTCATAGGAAATAGTTCATATGACTGGCCATTATTCAACCCAGAAGACTAGTAACAACTAGTGGAAAAAAGGAATCGCTGCAAAAAACAATCCTGGATTGAAGGTGAGGATTGTGGCAAAATCTGTGTAAATTCACAGTTCCTGAGCATTTGTTACTTTTAGGAATTCAGTTTAGGGCAGAGATATAGGGAAACAAGGAACAATATTGTTCATGATTTGTATTCTGTGCCTGTAGTTCTGTTGAAATCCAAATGTAATATATATATTGGCAAATAAATTACCATAGAAAGTCATATTTTGTGTTTTAAGGCAATGAAAGTAATTTTGCAACAATGATTGCCCATGGAGTTGAATACCTTCTCTTTGCAGACAGACACAGTTAACAGAAAAATGTCCCCATATTTTAGCACTGTTTTTATTTTGTGTCTTAATCGTGAACAGCCTTGAACCTCTGAAACGTGTCAAATTGATATTATTGCATTGTACTATAAAACTGCAATAAAAGTAATCACTATAATTACTGATAAGGTTACAATCAGATCCATATTTGGCCCAGCAACAAGTTTTTTTATAATTATTATTAAAGGACTTATTGAGCAGAACCTGGTATATGATTAATGCCAGATGATTTTGTCTCTGCCATTTACATTTTTTTTTTTTTTTTTAAAACTTGGTTTCTAAGATATTAGTTGTCATTAAATTGTAGTGAATGAGTCCAAGTACTGAATGATTAATCCTTACAGTGACATTGTTGATGTCAGGTGAGTATTGTGGATTTAGTTCAATTTTAAGGGACATCTAGACTTAACCCCCCCCCCCTAGCGTTCTAATTCTGTCCGTGTTTTCACGCAAAAAGCGTTACTTTTTTTTGTATGAAAATTTATTTTACATTGTAGACCTATAATACTTAGGCATAACTTACCCAAATATGTCCAATATTTAATAAATTCAATAATACATTTTAAATGAAAAAAACACAAAAATCTGTAAAAAAAATATAAGTGAAAAATGTTATATAACTGTACAGTAGCATGTATAATAAATATTATAATTATATATATATTATATAAAGATTTTCAAAATATTTTGAATTTCCCACCGCTCCTTCCGCCTGCCCTGATGTCACCTGGAAACCCCGGAGAACGTCTCTGCATTCGATGGCTGAAGATCGAAGAAAGAAGACGTGTCCCGAGGATCTGCAGGACTCCGGGGGATGCCAACGGAATAAGGTAAGTGGATTTTTTTTATGTTTTTAGAGACCCAGAGTGTGACTCAGGATTACTGCTTTTTGCAGATAAAATCCACCCCGAGTCACACTCAGGAATAACGCTAGGGGGTTAAGAAGAACAATGTACTATATTGCAGCTTTCCATACATAGATGTGGCAGCTGCATTTGTTTTCCTTCTTAGGGCATACAGACGCAAGTACCTATGATCTCGGGAAATTCTGTTAATGAAAAAAGCTGCAATTTACCTTGGGAGGAAAATGTCTTTCATAAATCTTCTTCCATAGCTCCATTGGAGTGCGCGCATGAACCTGTCTGAGGTCACTATCAGATGCAGGGGGTGATCCTACATATCAGGCAAAAACAGATGATTTAGATTATACCTGGTTAGAAAGGAAAGGTAAAAAAAAATACTGACATAACTTACCAATCTGACTGAAGGAATCCATTCCTGCTGGAATGACCAGTGGCTTGTTGTGGTCAACTGACACAAATTTGCTGAAAATTCAGAATTATGAAATATTTTATAAACATTTTACCATGCTAGAACAATAAACATGAAAAAGTAGGCAGTTTCCACAGGAAACAATCAGCCCCTGTCAATCTTTTCAGCACAGTGACAATGAAATAATAATAATGAGTGCTAAAGCATTAAAATCTCTATTCAGTCCATTGCTAAATGCAAGGACAAAGGCTGGCTACCTATAAAAGCTGTCAAATTCCTGACTACTGGATTCAGGAGGAAATATAAAAAGATGAAGAAGTAAGCTTAAAGTGAACTTGTGGCAAGGTTTTGGAAATTTAAATTTTAATTAACTTTAACAAACAGCTAGTAATTTTTACAATGCAATCCCAAAACCCTATCTAGCTACAGACACTGTGGAATGATTCATTTACAAAAGCTACAGCAGAAATACTGAAATCATCCAAGTTAATCTCTGTTATACCAAGCTTCTTTCTGGCATCATCCCCTCCAGTTCCAGCTCAGGGTTTACTTGATATTAGATTGTTAGGAGGAGAAGCTGCTATGTAAATGCTAGGAAGGGGAAACACAGTAAAATGAGCTTGTTAAAACACTAAAATCTTGCGAGAATCACTTTTAGTACAAACTTTGACAATGCATTTATTCCCATTGTTAGGGAGGACTGGTTGTAAAACATATTTACTGCATACATAAATATTTGAATACCCACAGTCTAGTCACTGGTTCATTGTAACCTGTCAATACCTAGTGTCTACTATTTTAAGTTACTCTTTAACCATTGAAGCAATTTTTTTCCTTTTAGCACTGCTTTAATTTCTCCATATATCCATCCAAAGATTCCAGGGTTGAGATTTTGAAATCACAGTAAAGTGTTAAAGTGTTTATTAATATACAACAAGGAGGAGCATGACACCAATGTGTGATTTTGGTTACAACTATTAGGTAAAACATGGAATGCCACTGGCAATAAAATACTGAGTCCCCAGGGAATTCCAGCATTGACATAGCACTGCTAATTGTGGATGACTAAATTGTTTTATAAATGTGTACACCAACCATTAACTAGTAAAATAGTAAAACATTAGGTAAAAGTTTGCCTTGATAATTTAATTTTAAAGACAAGACCTGCAAAGTAATGGTAACCAACAGTCATCAATATAATATAACAAACACTACTACACGTATAGGGACATGGGCTGATATCAGTGTATGGAAGCTTATATTTCAGATACACTCTGTGCAAGGCAAAAGAACAATAGCCACAGTTACCAGAATACAATGTAATTTTAAATCCTAGTGTTCAGAAAGTTTTTTGCATTATCAAGCCTTACAAAATTTTAGCAAAATATAAGGACCTGCACACCAAAAGAAACCAGATTTCTTATTATATAAACTGCTTTAAAAACAAGGATACAAAAGGTTGTTCAATACTAAATGGTAGTTTTTTATGATGTCCTTATTAGACAAATGACAGTCATTTCAGCAAGGAAAAGACCATAAGTTTGATTCTGTATTTGAGTAACTAAAAGTAATCGATAAAGAATATAAAATCGAAGGAACCTTGATTAGTCAGGTTAGAAAAATTGATTGCAAAAGTAACTCGTATCAGGTTTTTAGGACCTCTAGCATAACTTTTGTTTTTTATTTTTTGAGCATGTGCACGCTTATTATACTTGCACTTCACTCCATTGATTTTTTTTTTCACTTTGATGTCAAAGAATAATCAATTGATTTTTGATTGTGAATCAACTTTTATGTAGAACAAATTGACCAATCAATTCAAATTTATATATGGCCAGCTTTACTGAGGTGAGAATTGAAGGTATGTTTGAGTACTACTGAAAAAAGTACTAAAAGAACCAATGTATTCAAATAAATCCACACTGAAGGGAATATCTGTTCTTCTTTCCTCTATTGTATTGAATAACTCTCCTTCCCACCATAGACAACCCTCCTTTTCAATGTACATTCTTGGCAAACCAAACTGTGTTGCATAGTAACATAATGACTGAAGTCAGAGGAAATCCTTCAGCGCTTACTGCCCTTCACTTAATCCCTTTTCTATTCTACAAGGCAAACAGGAAAAACACTAAACACATTAAACCCATTTCTCTTTGCTCTGCAGATTAAATCCATACAGACTCAGTTGGATTTCCCCAAGGCTAAACTTGTTACCTTCCCAGACCTCCCATTATATGAGAAGAGTCAAGCACTTATACATTTAGCTCTGCTGGAAAGAAATCTCCAGCCTACTTCTAGTTTGCATTTGCTGCTGCCTTTTTTGATCACTTTGTTTCTGTAATGTATAAGACCCAGGCTATGACATGTTACATTATGTAAATAAATTACCATAAACAGCCAGTGGCAGTTTCTGAAAATCGGCTAGGTTGGTACAGATGTGTTAAAAATGGAAATTTTAGCACCTATTTTCTTTAAAAAAGAATGATTATTTTACAACTGAAAATATTTTCAGTTAAGTGGAAATTTGAAAGAAAAGAACAAAATAGCTTTATATCACATGCTTAAGTAAAAGCAGAGAGTTCTGAACAGTCCCATTGAACCTCTATGATAACAGAAGATGTGGATGAACATAAACTGTGGACTTTTTACCTTTAGTACATTTGCAGTATTTTGCTGGAAAGGTCACTAATTAGCTCCAATCATTGTATAAAATATTAGCATCATTTAGTGACCTTTGATCTATAAGTAATCTCTATACTTAGGTCTGGACCAGAACCTAAACCCCCACAGTTATCTCTTAACCTAATCTTAAACCTCACAGGAAATTACCATTATCATTTATTATAAAAAAAATCATATGAAATTGAAAATATCACACCAAGAAAACTACTGCATCTATTAACAATAGGTCTGATTTCTTAAAGCTCTACAGGACTGGGGAGGATAGACTATCATAGAAGAAAAAAAATTAAGAAGGATTTCCCCCCTCGTTTTAGTTTCAAATGTGAGCGAGGATGGTGAGAAATCTGGCACCTTAGTCTTTAGGTTTTCTGTCTGTATTTTATTTTAGAACTTCTAAAGGAGTGTTGGTTAAATACTTACTTACTGTTCATGTGATTGGAGTAGACGCAGAATGCATTCAGAAAAATCTGGGTCACTGCACTGGGACGGGATTTTAAAATAACAGATGATGGCTGTACTTATTCAATTAATTTTATTATCCAATAAATTTTCTTGTATTTTTAGGTAAAAATAAGTACTTCTGGTTTATATTCAAGTATATATGGTACTTTGCAGAGCACACAAGCTGCTCACATCATGACTTAATCTGAAATTTCACTTGATGCCATACAGGAGATGAGTAACCCTCATTTGTCTAATTTAGATTTAAATGTTGTAAAAAAGACCTGAAAGGCAGTGGATCTAATTTCATAGTCCATGCAGGCTTTTCACAGTAAATGCCAACTAATAAAAATACAGAAGTACTATAAACACATATTATTCACTTTGGAAATTTTTTTCTTTACCTCTTATCTTGTCCAAAGGCCAAATGATTTACAAACATACGCAAAACTCCTTTATGGGTTTCAGACTTGCTTGTGAACTGAAAAAGAAAATATATTAACTATACATGAGTTGATTGATGCCTAATTTGATTGGCTTGTTTGATACAAACTTTGACTGCTGGTCAGAAATCAATAACTAGTAATCTAGTAAACTGCAATTGATGCATTGTCCAACAGAACACCAAAGTTTAGATAAACATATGATCCAAATTAGCTCAAACAGAAACTAATGGAGGGTTCCTAACAACCAATCAGGAAGTTATATGACCAACAGAAAATTTCTCATCTGACTGATCGAGGTTTGTTCTTTTCTATGCTTGATGCTAATTCATTTGGTCAATCTAATTCTGAATTAATTGATGGTCAATAAGATTATATTAAATAATGGACTGCTCCATCAAACAGAAAAAATGGACCTTTATATGGACAGCTTTAGCAATTCAACTGCATCAGTTTATATTATTAACAATATTAAAGTAAGATATTGAAAGCTAAAAATTATAGGGGGGATTCCCCATTATGATTGTAAGCTCTAATGGGCAGGGTCCTCTCCTCCTCCTGTGTCACTGCCTGAATCTGTCTGTCATTTGCCACTCCTTTTTAATGTACAGCGCTTCATATTATGTTGGCGCTATATAAATCATGTTTATTATTATTATTATTATTATTATTATTATTATTAATAATAATAATAATAATAATACCAATACAACAATATTAGTAATAGGCTTATGGGAAACATACCACACACACCACACAAAATACATATAATTAAATATAATAAGTACATTACAAACCACCCATGATTCATAAATAAATTTTTTAAAGGTTTGCTAAACCGCTACACCTAACATAAAACGCAGCGAGTGTTTATTGTAAAAAGGCTCAATATCAGAGCTAAATTACAATAAATGTAAATGTACAATAAATAAATTTCTGTACCTTTACAGCCTGTTGCACTATGTAGGGTACAAAGGGTATCAAAACATCAGTTGGTCACTTACCCTCTGTGGGATAACTTCCAATTAATTAATTCAAATATTGCATTTCATTATACCACTTTGATTTCAGAGTGGACTTTCCCCTGATCTATAACTGCATTTTTTTAATCAAGAAACTTTGAAATTGAAGTATTTTTAGCTTTTATACACATTGCTGAAAGTAGAGTGCCTTTTGATGCCTCCTGAAAGTTTGACATATACATGTATGTTATGTATTTATTTATATATAATATGTGTAATGCTCCAATTACTGCATGAAGAAGGGACCAGGAATTCCGTATACACTATTAGATGTAAATGGTGATACATTAGCGCATATTAGGGATAGTTAAGATAATGTGACATGCACTAAGGGCTGTCAAACATTTGCTTTCTTAAAGAAGAAAATCTAACATAGATAGAAAACATTTTCCTAACCCTGTAAATCAGTTTACAATACCAACCAACAGAGAAGCTCCATAAAAGTGAGATACAAATCGAAGCGTTTTGCATATGATCTTTCGTTTTTCAGATTCAAAATCCTGCAAGGAGTAGACAATATGCTGTTAGACCAAGGAAAAAAACACCCATAATATAAAATCATTTATTTTATAAGAGAAAAAATAAGCCCCTTTTTTTGGTATGAGTACAGGATAGAAAAAAATAAATATTTGTACGGTACAATCAGATAAAAAATACACACAATAGATTTTAGCTACAGTATCGCCGGTACATAATTAAGCATACAGAAAAAAAATTTCAGACATCTCGACTCAGGATGTCAAGATTACAGATCATAAGGACATTGTGTGGATTTGCCATTTGGTTGTGTGGTATCCTTTTCTTTGAATTACAGAAATCCTTGTATTTTGTGAATGGCCATGGAGATTGCAGGCGTGAAACCTCACTGTTCCAGCTCCTATACCCTTGGAGGGCGGAAGTACAACAGAAGTATTACTAAGAAGGAATAAAACTACTGATTCCAAAGAATTAAAGGGTGATCTGGACATCATGGCCCTGATTTACTAAAGTTCTCCAAGGCTGGAGAGAATACAGTTTCATTAGTGAAGCTGGGTAATCCAGAAAACCTGGAATGGATTTCATAAAAGTCATTATCTATTTGTTAGCAAATGTTTTCAATCCTGGACCAGATCCATTTTAGGTTTGCTGGATCTCCCAGCTTCACTGATGAAAAGTGTATTCTCTCTAGCCTTGGAGAACTTTGTTAAATCAGGGCCCATAACTCAACAGAGGTAACATTTAAGTAATGATCTAAGAATGTGAAAGGTGCATCTAAACATAAATAAACACGATACCATCTGCTATGTTAAACTCTTCCAGTGTACCATTGGTAAGCAGATTGGGCCAAAACTGGACAAAATAGATCAGGTGGAAATAACTTTAAATAAATAAGTGGCACACTGATAAAATTATATGCATGAAATGAATTGAACAACAGACATTTTATAGGGATTTAATAAAATGAACCAGTGCATATTATATGATAAATATTAAGACTTCTGGCTGAACTAGGAGCTGTAAACCTTTTTGATATCATATGCACTTTCCCCGTGTTAATTTTAAATACCAGTGGTGTTAGATGGCATCTCCCTGGTTGATAATAATAAATATCTATAGGATATATATATATATATATATATATATATATATATATATAGATGGCCATCTTCCTGATTGAGATATATATATTTATATATTTAAAACACATACAAAACATGATGTGCTACCCTGAAATGCTTGAGTATTAAACACTATAATACAAAGCTTACCTGAAATATATCATATTTGCTTCCGATAATTAATAAAGGCAATGGAAATGGATCAATCAGTTCTCTGTCCTGTTTATTAAAAAGTAAGTAAATGTCAAGAGAGCCAACATACTAAAATAGAGAGTTTACCTGCAAGGTAAGGTTTATCAAGGTTTAAGAAGAATATAAAGTATGTCAGCTAGTACAACATAGTAATACCTGAATGTCTATGCAAATTAACTTAAAGACAACTTGTCACAAACCTGAACATTTCAAACAGAGAATATAATGGGAAATATTCTCACTGATAGGTTTTCCTAACTCACCCAAACCCCATCCCTGCAGCATATTTTGGTGTGCAGAAACATTGCAATTAACTCAAAGAATTGACTTCAGTTATAGACATGCACAGACTGCAATCATAAATACATTTTTCAACGTTACAAGAAAATGTCTACAAAATACAAAGCAAAGTATGATCCAAATATTTAGAGCCAATATATACTTACTGGATGGTTATTGGGAAAACTTCTCCAAACATTTTGCACAATCTTATTGGCTGTCTTGGAGTTGGATTTTCTAATATCAGCTATAATTTTATCTACGTGGGTCTTGATAACTGGTAATAGCTTCTCTATTGTGTGCCACAGCTCAATAGGCATCGAGAGATCAAGAACCAGCACTATAGAAAATGTCCTATAGAGGAAAGAAAATTGTTTTAGAAAACCTAGATATGAGAAACACTTAAAAATGGTCATAAGGCAACGAACCACATATGTTAATCATGCATCTGGTATGCATTAGCATTGCTGTAACTGACAATTCCTTAGGTTGCTCCTTACAAGGCCTGGCACACCTACCTCTTTAACATAAGAACAAGGCCAAAGTTGTCTGAGGACCTTGGTTTACTGTGCTGAGTAAACCAACACAAAAGCTTACATCAGGGCTCATCCATGATCTGAAGTGTATGAATATAACCTGAAATTTATTGATTGGGGATTATCTGAAGTCCAAGTGTATGGTTTGGGGCTCATCCATAATCTGAAGTGTATGAATTGAGGATGATCTAAAGACCCAAAGTGTATACGTTAAGGCTCATCCAAGGTCTGAGGTGTATGGATTGGGGCTCATCTAAGGTCCAAGTGTATGGATTGGGGCTCATCTACGATCTGAAGTGTATGGATTGGGGCTGACCTAAGGTATGAATTGTATCGACTAGGGCTCATCTGAGGTCTGAAGTGTATAGACTGAGAGTGATCTGAAGTATGATGTGTTTTGATTGTACCCGATAAACAATTTTAGCATTCATAGTTGTGTTGCAAATGGTAAGTTCAACAATTATTAAACAATAATTAACACATTTACTTTGCTAATACGACTATGAGTGCAAAATTTGAAAACTAATACTACTATACACTGTTGTTTACTGGCATGTGAGTTGTCTAATGCTTGTAAAAATGAAAATGTTGCAAAGGTTGCTGGCACTTGGTCTACAGAATATTGTAAAAGTGGGAAGCTGGAGTGCCATCTACTGCTCCATTCTATTTCTCACTTTAATACAGATTACCATGCACTTTATAGACAAGACTTTTTTGTTTAGGACCTAGAAGGGAAAGGTTATAAATGCATAAGTATGTATCTCTTGCTTAGGGAAAGGGTAGGGAAAATGCAGGATGGATTTGAGGAGAGTGAGAAGTGGTTTAACATTTAATTTTGAAATAGATGAGGAAAATGTTCCTAGTTTACCTTTTTAGCTTTATTTAATTCCTGAAGGCTGAATGGCCAGGTTCACATGTTTAACCTGCTAAGCATCTATAAGAACAACATAAAGCATTGCACCGCTTACCGAATGTTCTCGCTGTTAATGGGTATGCTTATTAAATCCATTAGAGAAGTTCCCCCACCTAGTTCCCAAAAATGAGCAATGTCTTTGGGCTAAAAAACAAAAAAGAGAATAATATTACACCAAACCTAACAACACCAAAAATACATTACTAATTTTTTTTTTGTTATTTGAAGAAAACAACCATGTTTGTCACATTATTCAGTTCATAAAAGACAGTAAAGGCATTGCATCTATAATGTCACACACAACAAATTGCTCAATCTTCTGAACAAAACAAAAACTTGGCACTCAATAAAGCTTGTCAGCACGAATGCCTAATTATAGAAAGTAGTTTTTATTTTTGCCTCTTTGCTCCTAAGAACATAATATCCTAGCACTTTTATGGTAATGTAGTTAGCTAATGGAACATGTGCATAAAAGTGCAGGCTGGACTAAGATATCGAGTAAGGAGCGAAGTAGTAAATGACAGAGATGAAAATCATGGTGCGTCCATCTCATAACATCACATTTAAACAAAATTGTCTCTTTTTACCTAAAAAGGGATCAAGAACGCGGCAACATCCTGCTCGTATCAGTAAGGCTAGGTTCAGACCTGTCATAGGATCAAGCGATCCTGTGCAACTCTCGACGGCTAACACCAGAATTGGTAGCACTCACTGCCCCTCCTATTCATTCTCTATGGGGTTCCTGCATGTCGAAGACATTTGTAGTGTCTTACCTGAGGCAGTGGCTTGCTGCCATGAGGAAGCTATACCGGCACTGCAACCTTGTTGCGAGTCTAAACATGGCCTACATATACTTCTTTTTGTTAATTGTTACCCACATATTGTAGTTTTTTCAACCGTTTACAGGTACATTAAAATTCATAAAAGTTACTGAACCAGTTATTCCAATAAAAACATCGGGACAGTGCAACAGGTTTATCAATAAATATAGAATACAGGTTCAAAATTATCACAGATTTGCAGAATTCCCATCCTTATCTTATCCAGCAAATGTTCCCGAGAAAATATTATCAGTTGTTCAAGGTTATGGGTATACTATGTAACATATTCCTTACTATAACATTTTTTGTCTAGATTGTAAACTTTTTTTACACAATGAACTCGACTTCCTTCTGTTACCAAGACATACATTTTTAAGATATAAAAAAAAATCTATATGGCTATACCTGTCAGAAATTCAACATTAACAGATGTTTGGTACAAAAGAACCTGCTGGAAATGTATTACTATTATGACCTGGTGTTTTCATGACCTGCCAGCTCCTGCCCAATACACTTAGCAGATAACAGACCCTGCACAATTGGCATGAGTATTAATGTTGGGCTTCAATACTCATGCCAACATACTCATAAAAACAACACACAGAGCCTCTACTTACAACAACATATCTGTAGGTGTTTGGAAACAAAGATTGCCATTAATACTTACTGTATTGTGTCCTTTTGCTCTCCTGCCAAAGGTGTATTCTAATGCTAGGGTTGGTTTAGGTGCTTCATCCCTAACAAGAAGAAAAAATACATTTTTATAAATATCCCACAGCCTGCTATGATGACTATTAGTACACTGGTTGTGTAAATTTTTTGTATACACAAAACAATAAAAAGTACTAGATACAAATAGGTACATAAAATCCACTAATTTTACCTTTAAACTTTTATAAGGTCAAATTTATTTCATATTTTTGAAACTGACTGTTTAATATCTGATATTATTATACCATTTATAATAAATCTTGTTTTTTCAAATAAACAATGACAAAGAATTCCCAAAGTACCGGGGGTTTTCCAAAGAGAGATGAGAGCACAAACCTTTATCCTTTCTATTGACTGAAACCTTCAGATAGATACACATACAGAGGGAGGAATAGATGGGGGGATCAGCCACTGCTAAAAGTGCAACTAACATCTCAATTTTACAAATGCTTGATCAGACAGATCAATATTGCAGAAAGGGACAGGCGATGTCACTTCTGCAATAATGTATCTTACCTGCTTCTGAGTTTCTGGCGACAAAGGTGAGCTGCACATGCGCAGCATTAGCTTTGGTTGGCAGGGAAACCCAGCTATTCCAGCTTCCCTTGCTTTTTTTCCGGGGATGAATAAACTCCCATGCACCCGTTTAGTTCCACTTTAAGCCTTTCATGTTGAGCCATTTACTTATAATTCAATTTTTTTAACGGAGTGCAGCAATTTTTTTTTTTTAATTTTTCCTTTTAAAAGGAATTTGAAAATCATGCTAAAACAAAGCTAGCTAAAAAGGAGAAGATTATTGAACATTAAAGCAATAATATGAAAACATCTACCTGTCAATACATCGAAGAATAATAGTTGTCTTTCCCTAGAAAGGAAACATGAGATTGGTTATGATAATGCAGGTGAGACAGTACGACATACAATACAGGAAATGTTTGCTTTATTCATACATATATTATAGAATTAGTTTAAAACTCTTGGTGAGCATCATTTAGATGAACTTAGAGTAAAGAATGTAAATGATGCCAAGCCACAAATGTAAAAGTTTATTATTAAAATCCACGGAGCTAATACATGGACAAACTGGTTTATATTGGAGTCACACCGCTAGATGGCGCTGTATCTTCATGTAAAGTGTAAATCAAATATTTCCATCTGAGACATTAGCGTTTGTTTTACACTTTACATCAGAACAAAGCACCATCTACTGGTGGGCACAATGTATTAAAAAGATAAAGTGACCAACCATAATCTAAATCAAAAGTTTACAAAATACTTTAACTTTTAAAAAAAGAAAGATGTATTTAACCCCATTAATTTTATTGGCATTTCTGTTAATTACTGTTTTGAATGTTAGTAGTGATGACCTAGGTTTACACTCAAGTCAGTGTAGTTTTCCTGTTTTTGTAGTTAAAAGTAGGTACCAAGGTCTACATTTAGGTCAGTTTATATTCAAATATATACATGATGCTGTACATGCTAAGAACAGAAATGTTGTGCGATTCTGCTTTACCCCATTTTTGTTGCCTATAAAGAACAAGGATCTCTCCGAATCAGCAGATGCTTCTGTGTCATCTTCAGAATTTTCTTTCCTCTGCACATCGGCAACTGCAAGGTCCCAAAGAGTATCACTACCAAAATAATAGAAAAAAGGCTCATGTATGGATAGAACGTTCTCTGTATTACATTTTCAGTAATATGCAGTCCAGTTTTGGTCACCAGTTCACATAAAGGACATTGTGGAATTGGAGAGAGTGCAGAGAAGGGCAACTAAACTAAAGGAATGAAGGAGCTCAGCTATGAGGAGAGATTAGCTGAACTGGAACTTTTCTCCCTTGAGAAAAAACGTTAAAGGGGGGATATGATCACCCTGTACCCGGTCCATATAGAGAACCCTCTTCCCTATTATTCACTTTGAGATCAATACAAAGAACAAGAGGGCACTCTTTGTGTCTGGAGGAAAAGAAGTTTAATCTTTAATTCTCTTGTTTTAACTCAACTATGTAACTTTGTTTCAAGACTTTTTTTTTTCTTACAACTAGTGCATTGACCAACCTAATAGACAACCTATAAGATTAGATCATAAGCGAGTGAATAAAGAATGTTCACGGGGTAAGAGAAGGGGGAAGAGTATCAGGGGGTGGGGATGGGTTAGGTGGGTAAAGGATTGGGTAAGGGAGGATGAAACTGGTGGTGGATCCAAAACATTGGGCCTGATTTATTAAAGCCCTCCAAGGCTGGAGAAGATCATCTTTGAAGACTATCATGGAAGAGCCTGGGTGATCCAGCAAACCTGGTATGGATTTCTTAAAAATGCTTTGCTGTTAGTTGTTAAATGTTTTGACTCCTAGACCAAATTCATTTCAGGTTTGCTGGATCACCCATATTCTCCCATGACAGTCTTCTCAGTCTTAGAGAGCTTTAATAAATCAGGTTCTATGTGTTCCATTGCCCTAGTAGGCCAAGGACGGTCAGGCTGGGTAAGAAGGATTAGATGATGCTGGGTGTCCTCCTGCCAGGAAAAATGCTGGGCTCTATTATTATTATTATTATTATTATTATTATTATTATTATTATTATTAATAAACAGGATTTATTTAGCATCAACATATTACGCAGTGCTGTACATTAAATAGGGTTTGCAGATGACAGACGAATATAGAAACAGGAGGAGAGGACCCTGCCCCGAGGAGCTTACAATCTAGGAGGTGGGGGAAGTAACACACAATAGGAGGGGGATATGTAGTGGTGGGAAGTGGTGAGAGTTTTAAGAGAGAGATGAAGATAGGTAGGCAAGTTTGAAAAAAATGGGTTTTGAGTGCTCTTTTAAATGTACAGAAAGAAGGAGCAAGCGGAATAGGACGAGGAAGACCATTATAGAGAGTCGGGTCGGGGCAGCTCTAGAAAAGTCTTATAGCTGTGCGTGTGATGAGGTTATGAGTGAGGAAGTCATTAGTAGGTCATTGGAGGAGCGAAGAGAGCGGCTAGGGGAGCATTTATCTATCAGGCCAAAAGGTAAATTGGACAAGAACTGTGGAGGGATTTGAAGGCAAAGCACAGGAGCTTGAATTTTATTCTCAGATAAAATGGAAGCCAATGAAGAGAACTGCAAAGAGATTCAGCAGAAGAGGAGCGGAGGGAAGGATGGATGAGTCTGGCTGCAGCATTCATAATAGATTGTAGAGGAGAGAGTCGGGTTAGTGGAATATAGAGAGGAGGAGGTTACAGTAGTCCAGATGAGAGATGATAAGAGCGTGTACAAGGAGTTTGGTGGTCTCAGGGGACAGGTAGGGGCAGATTTTTTGGAGATGTTGCGTAGGTGAAAGTGACAGGACCTGGAAATGTTCTGAATATGGGGGGTAAATGAGAGGGCAGAGTCAAAAGGTGAGACCAAGACAACGTGCCTGAGGGGAGGGCCGAATAACAGTGTTATAACTGTTGGATTTATGTCAGGGGATGATGATGAGTTCTGTTTTATCCAGGTTGAGTTTCAGGGATTGGTCAGACATCCATGATGAGATGGCTGACAGGCAGCATGAGATCTTATCTAGGACTGAAGGAAACAGGTTGGGGGTGGACAGATAGATCTATATGACTGGCTTCAGTTTCTAATGCACATTATGAGAGGCTCACAGTGTGCAGTGAAATAAGAATAAGCAATTCCAGTCTAGGAGAGTATCCGGTACAACTGTACACAGCGAAAGATAACTACACCTCAATTCCCCTCCTTACTTCATATCATTTATTCCCAGATCAGCTCACGGTCACCGGGATATAAAGTGAATAGAAATTCAACTGCTACGGAGAGATTTCTTTCTACTTCCTGTTGAGTTTTTGGGACAGGAAGTGAGGGAATATTACCAGTTATTCAATGACAGAGAGAAAAGCTAACAGTGGTTTCAATCCTTTCTTATTCTGTCCTATCATACAAAGCATGCAGCAGCTTTTGTTTATCAAAGGGTCAGACTCAACACATCAATAATGACCAGCAAGGTGTAGACCCTCATAGCAACCAATCAGATTTCAGCTGACGGAGGTCACGTGACTGGCTGCAGAGTCTCTGTATTTTATTGGCTGATTGATGTCCCCCAATGACAGCCATTAGTAAAAAATATACTGTTTATGTCATATGCACTCCTGACTAAGGCAGCCAATGAGGCTCCACCTCACACTGCCTTATATTTACCACTACTGCCCACCCAGTATTGCCCCAGTACCTGGAGCGGGGCATGTCTTCTACCCCACCACACTCCTGGATGTGACGGCTTTCAGAGACTCTCCCGTCACCATAGCAACGCGGTCCTTCCAGCGCCCGGTGATGACATTGGAGGCGCAATGCATGCCGGGCATTGTAGTTCTCATCTTTAAAACCTCAGCGATTGCTCTGTAATGTTATTCTGAAAGGATAGTAGCAATGCTGCCCTCTGGCGGTTGTTTATAAGCACAGCTACTAAAGCTAGCTGTGTTTACAAGCGATAATATGCAGTTTTGCAGTGCCAGCCTATAAACAGCTTCTAGTCAGTCCCCATTGTAATCCAAAGTCCCTATTTTCTTCTTAAAAAGGGACCTTTCAGATGTGCAGAGTGAAACCGCAGCATTTTTTGCTCCCTAGTATACAGCAAACTGCTACTGTTCAGCTGGGAGAGGCAAACCGCACCACAAAATGTTCAAATCTTTCAATGAATACAACAAACACACAGCCAATATTGTCATGTTGCTTTTGGGCATTGCTGTCCTCTATGGCTGCAGCTGCATGCAGAAAATGATTCCCAAACTCCTCCATTTACTGCAATGGGACCGTGATTTAGACCGTGACACAATTATTATTATAAAGAGGATTTATATAGCGCCAACATATTACGCAGCGCTGTACATTAAATAGGGATTGCAAATGACAGACTAATACAGACAGTGATACAGGAGGAGAGGACCCTGCCCCGAAGAGCGACACAATGCCGCAGGGCCGAAATGCCACAAAGATGAGCAAATTTGCCCATGTATGATTTGCAAAGGGTTTAAAGTATCTACAAAGCAGAATTTAAAGCTGCCATGAGGGATATGTACCACAAAAATCCAACCTATTTCTAGGAATGGCTTGGCCAATGCTCCAGGGAAGAATTAGACCATTAAATGGCGCCATGTCTGGAACAGGGTCACATAACTGTATTAATGTGACCCCGAAGAACCAAGCCACCTCCTGCTCTAACACAGACACCAGCCCTCCTGACCTAATCCTACCCAGAATTCCATTGCCATCTAAAGCTGGTGCTACTTTGCACCTTCACCCCTCTCTCCACAGATTCTGTAATGTGTCCTCACAGATGGATGCATGAACCAGAGAACATTTTTTTTTTAATCTTCTGCACAAACTACAGTTTCATTCTAGATTACCATAACATAAAGTTCAGAACCAATCTTCCAACACGTTGCAGAATTTCAAATTTCACATCTTACATTTTTGCACAGTTTTGTAGGGTTTTTCCCAGGAGTGTATTCACAACCTGGGTGAATATGGTGCAGTTACCATTCTTCCCAAAACCCAGGGGAATAGTCAAAGTTCTTCATACTATCCGACTCAGCAGCAAACATTTTTTGATGAACACTTCACCTGAATCCTATCTATTCTTTCAGAACTAATTTTTCTGTCCCAAAGTATTTTTATCAACTACACTGAAACCACTTCCTAGAAATTATAACTTAACATGAATGTGGGTGGTAATTGGTGCGGGTGAGCTTTTGGTATATTTATTTACCAAAGCATCCTTGCACCCCTGAAGCCGCCAGGCTTGCTGCTGACTCTTTTAGATCCACAGTGATCCACTTGTGTGGATTTCACTATGCAGCTACTGATGATGTAATGTATTGGGCCTGATTAATAAAGCTGTCCAAAACTGGAGAAGATAGACTATCACGTGAGAATCTGCATGATCCAGCAAACCAGGAAAGGATTTTTAAAATATAATTTACTATTAGTTGGCATACGTTTTCAGTCATGGACCAGATCTATCCCAGGTTTGAGGATAAATATTAAATAAAGAGAAGAAAGGATGGGTTTCTTGGCTAAACACAGTAGATCTTCAGTTATCCGGCACCAACGGGAAATGGCTGATTCCCGAAAAGTATAGTTTCCGGATAACAGGTTTCCTTTTCCCAGCCATTCAGCACTAGACTTGAATCAGAAGAGTTGTCTCCATTCACCTTTAGTGCTGAATAGCTGAGAAAAGGGAAACCCTGATGACGCTTGAGCGGAGCTCTGATGATTGCTCCACTTTCTTGGTTGTCAAAGAACCCTGGTTATCCAGAACTCAGGTCTCCGAGAATTTTCTGAGTTTCCCGGTTATCTGAGTTTTGGATAACTGGGGTTCTACTGTATCCAGCATATATTTTCAAATAAGTAGATAAGTAACATATACAAATACAGATTTCAAAAGGTTTTTAGTCCACAGCCCATTTTTTTAGATTGCTTAGATTGCTAAGCACTGAAAATATCTAGTTTATACTTGGTGCAACATCTAGTAACCTGACGTGTTTCCCCTTTCTAACTTTCCTCAGGGGTATGCACGAGACGTGGAATATTTTCAAGATATAGCTAGGGAAATAATCATCGAGGAAAATCCAAAGATAGGGCTAACTGGATGATCCAGAACTGTTTTGAAATCACAGAGGTCCTCGGTATGAGGTTGAAATAGTTTAGGGGGGAAGAGGTAGATCTGATATCTACAGTCTACTGGAATTTGGAGGAGTAGTAGGTTAACGTAAAAAGCTTCTAGTACGGCTTCCAAGGGGTCCTTAGTGAGGGATTAAGGTGGAGTGTAGAGTTCTTGTTGGTATGGATGATGCTGCAGTACAACCTGGCTGTCTTTCTATGAACCCATTGATGCTGCTGTGTTCTGCAAGGGAAAAGGCCAAAACCTTCTACCACCTGGTTACTTTTTCTATTTTGAATTTGCACCCACTTTAGTACTAATATGCAAACTACCATCACAAAAAGGCTTAGGAATCAGAGAGGAATGGGGGATATGTGCCAAACTACAAAAAACAGGGGAAAAAACCCTACAGTGGGGAGAGGAATTTTTCATATAAAGGTATAGACAGACTCTGTGATAGTGTACTCTCACTTACCTGTAATTTCCAATTTTTCACTTTTTAGCGCTCATTTTATTTTTAAGAAAGTGCTACTCTACACCTAATGAGCCCTCTTCCCTTTCTCACCCAATGCTTTTGATTTACTATTCCTGCACAATTATTGAGCTAGATGAAGCCTCAGAGAAAATGACTCCTTCTATGGATAAAGGGCTTGCTAAACATTTCCCCAGGGTCAGCAGATTTATTTATAATTGGAGCACAAGTCTGCCTGACAATGGACCAGCATGGCAAATGGAAATGTTTTCCCCTACAATATTTTGTACAAAGCTAAAACCATAGAGAAAAATGAAAAGGCAATGTATTCAAAAATATATTGTACCCAAACATTTTCCTATAGCAGCGGTCGCCAACCAGTGGTCTGTGGACCACTGATGGTTCGTGGCTCTGGCCAGTCCATCCCCTGCAGAGTCAGGAGAAGGACCCTGTTGGGGGGGTGCATTGGCCAGAGCCGCGGACCATGTCTCCTGTATGGGTCAGGGCGGTCGGCAGGTTGTGTCTCTGGACATAACCCACCCACTCTACCATCGCAGGCTCAGACCTTGAGAGTGGGCAGGTTCAGGCATCATGATGTTACTCTGGGGGGAGTTTCTTCCCCTTTGAGTCTGTAAATTTAGTGGTATGTGAGGTCCAAAAGGTTGGTGGCCACTGTTCTACAGCACTTCCATTTTTTTTTCTTTTACAGTAAGAGTGCCTATTCATTGTCCTGGTTAGGTTGGGGGAAAGCCATAGAAGCAGCTTCACTACACCAATGACAGAACATCCTACAACAGAATCTAAAAAGGCAGCTGGGGACCGCATAAAACATGCCATAGACAACCAGAGGTCTACGGACCACAAAGAAAATCAATGCAAACAATGACTTTTGTCAATTGAATAGACACAGCATCACGCTATGAAAGCTCTTCAATACCCTATTGAAAGATGCTATTACTGTATATTATGACCCATCAGGGCACGATGGGTGGTAGGTGGTTTTTATTGCACTCTGCATACCTGCTTGGGAGATTTTAGTGGGAACTGAAATCTGCAAGCTGTGCTAAAAGGATATGTCATCAATATTGCATGTCATCTCCCTGCAGATGTTCTTTTTCCTATTATGACCTACCATTTCTTTTAGCATTTTATCTCTCTATGGTGTTTGTCCTTCTTTGTAAATGTAGGACTTTTCTTTCCCACATCAGGACTTCCAGTGAGGAAAACTGTAGTGACATTACCAACTCTCACCCCAAATCCCCTGGGACTAGCAGTCAGAAACAGTGCTTTTTATTATTTTATTACCTGCAGATATTACACTACACTTTGGTTAGGCTAAAAAAAATGTAAATTCTATATCAAATATTCAACAGCACAGTTAAACTAATATTTGATAATTTGTGTAACCATTTTTATTTTTGTACAAAACATATGAAAAACATATTTATACATTTTTATATATATTTGGTATCTTAACATTCCAACATTGCAAAGAATTATTGTTAAATGAAAAAAATTATTACCTATGCATTAAAACCTTTAGGTATTAATAAACCAAAAGCTTGAGTTTTTATTTTTTCCAGCTTGTAAAGATTTCATTAAAAAAAAACAATGCCCTTTTTCTCTACTATATCTGAAAAAATGTGGATAATATCATGTGGTACTGTAGCCCTCAGTGAAGCATATGAAATATTAATACAATGGTCAAAAATACTCAGCATGAATAAATATAACTGATATATTAAAAAAAGTAAACAGCATCAATTTTTTTCTGAAATCTGTTTATTTTAAATAATTAATATACAAATAGCATTGATTTACAATATCATAAATACTAAGAATATTTTTAAATAATCTAAAAAGAAAAATGTTCTCCAGGAACAAGAAATTAAGATTTAAATTGTTAAAATAAAATTATGCCAAATTGACTTAAAATCTTTTATTAAAAATATAGAGACTTTTTATGCATGGAATCCTTCTGTAATAGAGCATTTAATATCCATGTGTAACCATTATTTATGAAATACAGCATACTGTAATCAGTGACTGTAACATTATAATTATTTGATTTAGTTTTCCTGGAAATACAGATACACAAAGGACTGCACAAACGAATGCGTAAGAATACCCAGACATATATCAAACTGTTGCTTGTAGGCATTGGTTAATAATTCATTTTACACATTAGCACAATGTAATTATGTTTTTTATGTGCTTTTTCCAACAAATGTCTGAAAAATGAAAACAACTGAACTAAGGGAACTAGTCATAATTAAAAACAAAAAAAACACACAAAACAACTAAAATGTGGAAATGGTAAAAAAATGAAAATACATTTTAAAAATACATTTTTATATAAATGTTTTCAAGTCTACAAAAGAAGAATAGAAAACATGTTATGATATATAATGCATAGTTAATTTTACGATGTTTATTAAAAGCATTAATATAGTTTACCAATTACTGAACAAATACAAAAAAAAATTTTCTCAGAATCTGTGATTTGTAATCTTCCTGGTAACATTAAAGTTTAAATATTCCATATAAAAATGATCAAGTACTATAGCGTGTCAGTTTTATACCAGGCCCCTAAACCTGTGTCACTTTTTCACCCAACCAGGATTATCAGTAATTTGAAAAATTCAGAATAAAAAGTAACATCTTTGTCCAGGGTTTTTGAAACTATATCAAAATGGGTAATTTCAGACTTTTTCTGTCCTATATTTTTTTTATTTGGGTGTTTATGTTCATTAATTTTCTTTCTTTTACTTACCGAAACCAAAGTTTTTACGGACATGAAAAATTTGTCTCAGGGCAGTGTATCACAATGTGTACAAACATGTAAAAAATTTAAAAAGCTGTGCATGTGTTTTTACTGCTTTTCTTCCAAACAAGTGTAAATTAATCCTTTAATAAACCACCCCATTGTCACACCACTGGAAGGCTTAAAACCTCGCCCAGGCCTTTGTTGTTGTCAAGGAGTGTTATATCCATTTCTGGTCCTAAAGACTGGGGACATCACAAAAAGTTTTATCCTACTCCATTCTGTCCAAAACTAAAACAAAAACACTTTATTATATATTAGAGCTTAAAACATATCAAATTTATATACATTTTTATTGTATTACTATTTTTTGTGTGTCTGTAAATTTACTATTTGCCTATTTTGGCAAGTATTTTTGACTCTGCTAATCATTTTTTATTTGCCTATTTTTGGGGTATTTTTGTGTCATGCCATTGTCCTTTTTTATGTTTTTGTATTTCTTTTTAAAAGTATTTTTATTATTAATTTAAGGGTATTATTTTATTATCTAATTGTTATCTGTTTGTATAATAATTAGTATGGGAAAACAAAAAATGGGAGACCTTGATGTTAATCTGGGCATTCAGAAAATAAGAAGTCTTACAAGTTAAAATAGTATTAAATATTTTTTTTAAACCAATATCTTTTTTTTTTTGAATCAGTGAATATTTTATTTGCTTATTTTAGGGGTATTTTGTGTCATACTATTATCCTTATTTATGTTAGTAAATTTCTTTTTTTATTTAAGTATGTATATTCATCAGTACTGTGATGAGAAGATTTTGAAATGGTAATCTACTCATTCAGAAAAATAGAAAGCCTTACAAGATATAACAGTAAAAACCAGTTTCACTAATGTGTATTTCCAGTTTGCTATATGTTCATGTGACTTTTTGTTACAAGCTTTGCAGAATACGGCCAGGTAATACCTGCACAATTGTACACAGCAGTAATGCAGTGGTAATTGCTTTGGGCAATTATAGAAAATCATGTATCAGGCAAAGCTTACAATATGCATCTCAGGGCTATTTTCTTTATTATTAAGGTAATAAAATCAAATTTTCACAGAATGATCGTTTAATTGATTCACTGTGGAAACTGCTTGAATTTTCTTATATTGCATGTTCAGGCATTCAGCAAAATGCATTAAAAATCAGAACACATCTATTTCTGTTTGTACTGAAAGGTTCTTGCAAGCTTTTGCCTTCAGACAGCACTGGAAAAACATTATCAATGGTTTGTTTCCTATACACCTATTTACAAAAAGTACTTATTAGTTTTATTTACAAATCATTGCTTGCTTTTAGGATAGTACAAGCTTTATTACATTAAGTAAACATAGTAAATTTAGGTTTGCAAATCAGCATCGTTAGACATTTATATTAGATTTTATTTACAGTAACTTTACATAAAAATAAACTAATAACATACAATTTGTAACATTTAACCCTCGTGTTATACTATTTGGGCACATTGAAAAAATTAAGCATAATGCAACGTTTTTATTGGGGGAAATTCTAATGATCAATTCACTTGCTTAGCATTAGGGATCACAATATATTGTATAAAGTCATGTAAAGTGAGGGCTTTATGTCACTGGTGACCCTGTTGGTGGCAAGAACTTGTCCCGTGTCTCTTTAGGGCAGACTTTTTAAAACATGTAAACAGATTTATTTTACCTATTTTTAATGTGTTCCACTAAATAAAACAAGAACTACTAATGGTCAAACTGCAGTCTTCTGACATGTACTGTAGGTGAAACAAGCTGCAAGTTGGTAGGTACCAAGTAAGAAGGAATAGAATAAGCCATGTGATCTCATATCAAGAACTTCAGTCCTGGAGTAGATCCAGCAAACCTGGAATGGATCTGGTCCAGGACTGAAAACATTTTCCAACTTTTCTAACTAAAGAGCAAATGATATTTAAGAAATCCATTCCAGGTTTGCTGGATAACCCAGCTTCACTGATCTGAAACTAAAAAAAAAAGAACAAAAAGAAGTTAATTCATCCAGCTTGTTTTGTTGACCCTTTAGGAATGTCTCCTATTGGTCAGTGCAAATGTTTGTTATAGCAAAGTGGGGCCTTTTGTTGGTCTGCTGTTTGCCAAGAGCATTTGGCTTCCCATTGGTTTGCTTTTCAGCTCTTCGGCTTCGGCAGAGAGAAGGGCAGGGGCAGACATGTGGTGAGTGGTCACCTTCTGCTGCTGAATCGTGTTGATGTAGCTGACAATCAGCAG